>NC_043002.1:2296355-2326355 GCF_006345805.1 Octopus sinensis
TAAATGAGTGAGTCTGTGTTCGTATGTGTGTAGGTGTCCCCCAAAATGAACACACACTTTATTAACTGCTGATAACTCAATTTTCCTTTGCTTTTACACTGATCCGACAGTAAACAACAAAGAGAGTCAGACGAAGATTTGAGCAACAGAGGAAATTCATCGGAATTTGCTGATGGAAATTCGAAAACGTATTCCAAGTGCAGGACTTTTCTAGCGAGAATTCCCAAGCAGATCTACCAATGTAATTTGCCAACAATCAAGTTAGAAATTATTTGATGGAACTGTCCAAACTGTCCACAGGAAACGTTCAAGAAGACCACAGACATCGGCGAGATCCACAAATAAAAGTTGGTACCAGAAGCCCATTGCTAGAGTTGGAGACAATCATTGCAGCCAGCCATTCCTGAAATAAAAATTTCAAAATCAAGCGCCCATCAAATTTTCAGCACCGTCATTGGAAAAATTGCATTCTAAGAATATTCCATGCTCTGTCTGCAGATTCTATTAAAGTCTGAATATCAAATATATTTTTGTAAAATATTGTCTTTATTATCATTCAATGTGTGTACATAATTTTGTATGTGTGTCTGCGTGCACGCGCGTGTGTTTGTATGTGAGTGTGTGTGTGTGTGTGTTTGTGTCTGTGTGTGTGTATGTGTGAGTGTGTGTGAGTGTATGTGTGTGTGTGTGTTTGTACGAATCGTTTTTCTTGTCGCCATAGTCTTACTCCTTTTGCAACTATTCATTTGTATGCCGTTACCTCATCATTTCATTACGGTGATACAAGACAGATATAAATTCCATGCATCATGCCATCCTACCAATTTTTGCATTGAATTCCTCTTATTTTCTCCAAGATAATCTGGCGACGAATTCTACAGTGGAGTTGAAGAACAGAAAATTAATTTTTCTCCTGTCACATTAAGTTTAGTTGTAAAGAAGCAACACTTACCAATGACTGTTCCTCTCACATTCTACGCCATCCATTCCTTTTATAGTTTAAATGAAGACTAAATCTCTATAGAAATGTGTCTCTGAATGAAAAAGTATCAATAAAATAATTTCCAAACCTGATACTGGAAGCAGAAAAAGCGTCTCACGAAGAACAAAACGATTTGTGCCACATAGGATTTCACATTTCCAATAATATTCATGAAATAATTTTATAACCTTTTATGCCTAAAAATAATTCTCTTAAACGACGGAGTCGCTATCGATTGATGTTATTTGATAATTGGTTGTCTTGAATTCTTTAGAGATATCACTTTTATCGCCTATCTCGACCAGTATCATCTTTATTTAATAAAACTGCAAATAAGCTTCAAATACTTTATAAGTCCCTTTGATCTCAACTCGAAAACGAAAAAAAAAGTCAAAAAGTAGTAGTAATTTGACTTTTCCTTTATAGTTTTTTTCAGTATTTTTTTTAACACGATTCTTTGCAAAACTTATTTGACACCTTGAAATATTGCTTCAGTTTATTGTATATTTGTAAATTCTATAGGATTGACACTCTCAAATATTTTTCCAGCTTAACCGAACAAGAATTAAACTAAGAGGAAGCCGAGAGAAACGAAATATATTGGACTGCAATATGTCTCTTAAGAAGAGACAAAGAATTCTCTTGTTAATTTCTTTTTCCTTTGAAGTGTTGTCATACATATTCATGTGAAATAAATTAAATCGTTGTACCTTTATTTTTAACAAGAGACATTAAATTAATATTTCCCTATCGGATTTCAAATTCACTGAGTGAATGATTGAAATTAAGCCCTAAAGATCAACATTTTATTAATGTTCTTAAATGTAGCCATTATGTTAAGAAATTTTCATATTAACTCAAAGGCATATTAGAATGGGGTTGTAACTTCTTTTCTTTGCCTTCTCCAGGTAATTACTATGTTCACCGAAATTAAAGAATTAATTTAACTGATCATAAATTACAAAGCAAAACTGAGTAGCAGAACTGTCTGCGTCTGTGTATATTGTGTTTGCTTGGAATCAGTGATTATAAAGCGCATTGAATACACAAATGCTATCAGAGAAATTCAGGTAGACAGGAGGAAAGACAAATGTCCGGATTCATTTAATTTCTAAAAGAATCGTTTTATTTGTGGCATAGAGGGACGAAGGAAAGCATCACCGATGATCCATGCCCCAAGATTGGTGGGAGGAAGGGAAGAATTTATTCTTGGATCGAAAACAGGGTGCCTATTCTTGCGGCAGGGTACGCGTTGTTAAAGATACAAAAGGATCACACGATGCGGTTAAGCTTATAATTAAAGAACAGGAGCATCTCTGCCACCAACGAGGTCCCATCAGGTTTTCTCTCCCCCTAATTTAATTGTAAAGATTTTGGATATCTCGCAGCTCTGTAAAAGTTGCATCTAGCTCAAAATACGCGTAGGGGTATCGATCCTGATTCGACAGTTTCAGTGCTTCACTACCAATCACCACTATTAATAGTCATTGCAGTGTTCTTGTTGGAAATACCAATTAGATATTGTAAAATTGTAGGTTTCTTTTCAATTATTTCAGAATGATATTTGAACAACGATCGATCTTCAAGTAGTTATGAAGAACGCTATTTTAATCACAGTTTCTATATTTTAAGAGTTTGCTATATCCAGAACACAACTGGAGATGCGGCTTATTGTTTTGAAGTTGAGTTTGACAGGAATGTATTTTCTCTAGTGGAATAATATATCAACAATACAATTACCAAAGTTCCATTTTATCGTGTCTTTTGAGTGTTTTACACTTATTTCCAAAGCTGTTATTTCTAAACATTATATAATGTGAAGTTAGATTACATTCAGCTAAAAGCTAAAATTATTTCAGCGTGTCTTTCATTTCAAGTGCGAAAAGTTCTTAATGGCTCTATAACTATTTCCTTTTCTATTTTAAATGTGACACAGTTCAGTAACAATTCTTCTGGAAGAGTGCCGTTATATTGAGGATAACTTCGAGGTGTGATTATTAAACTTAATCTTATACAACAGTATAACTGAAATATAGAGCGGGATTCAGATAGCTGCACACTGGGCGGTCCTTCTATTAAGTTTTATCGTAAATTCTTTGGAACAAAATATTAATTGATTAGATTTACACTTTTTTCCTATCAACAGACACAGTCATGTCGTTTACAACTTACACATTTTCGTATTTTACTGGTTTCAGATATGGCAACGCCAATACACTGTCTTCCCGAATTCTAGTCCATCATATCAACCTCAGAATATCTTTTACCTTGTTCCTTAGTTTATCAAAAGTCGTTTTTCAATTGACTAACTCAACTAACCCATTCAGATTATTGCGTATTACGGACTACAGATCGTTGTTTCAGTTATTCGGGAACGGCGAACCAGATCATATCTCCATAACTTGAAATATGGCAGACACGGGAAACTATTGACTATGTTTGACTAAAAAGTATCATATCCTGAAAGAGCCGTCGATACTGAAGTCATCACTTTTGAAACTACAAAGTCTTCGTGCAGTTCTTTTGTGAACACATGGACTAGAAAACTACTTAACGATGATAAGTATCCAATATAGCGACAAAATCCAGCAAGTGCCACTTCAGTAATGCCATCTTCAATATTGCTCTCTCTCGTATTTCCGTTGAGGTTTCGGCAACGGACGAAGATAAATTGCATAAATATGCTTCACGTCAGAGTAACAGGTCTGAAGAGAAGAAACCATCAGCTGGGATTGAACGTGAGTCCTATTAAGAAAATATTTTTCCTGCTCAATTTGTAACTGTAAGTGGACCTACACTACTTGAATATCAACAAGAACCCCCGATGCAATAGTTAGTTGCATTTGAAACGAAATAGATGACATATTCTGTTTTGAGGAATGAGAAAAGTCAGGTAAATAAGGATGGACTTATAGCGTTTTTTCTACAGATCTGAGTTTCAAAGAGACCATTCAATCGCTTACGTAACGATTACCACACAACATACAAGAACTCGCAAATAGAACAGGTTAAACCTTAAAAAAAGAGCAACAGAGACAGTATTAACGCCCGAAGGTAAGATATTCACCTCTAAAAAGCGGATGTTGCGTTAGAGTACACAAATACCGTAATATTTACCAAGAGTGAAGAAACTTGTATGATTGTATGGTGCCTAACAGCACACCATAGCAATCACCAACGGAAGACAATCACTGCTTCTTCCGTCACTTGGGCTACAAGATCATGTGATTTTATTCTGCTCTGAGCTGTGTGTGCGTGTGTGTGTGTGTGTGTGTGTGTGTGTGTGTGTGTGTGTGTGTTGTGTGTGCGTGCGTGTGTGTGTGTGTAGATATATAGAGTCAACCGATGAGCTCCCGAGATGCTCAGTATAGAAAAGAGTAGCACTCAAATGTTTTGGAGTTACACTCCGAAACCTTTACTAGGGACCAAGTCCGAGGGGTAAAGAGTGGCTGGAATAGGAATCTAGGAGAGTAAATATGGAGATAATGATCCAAATAAACAAATAAAACAGTTTGGTTTGATATCCAATCTACAGGCAAAGACTGAACATTTTCAGGCGACGAATATACATATATTAACAGAGCGAATCTACAAAGAATACAAAGTCAGAGGAGACTCTGTGTAAGTTTGCTTTGTTAATACATAAACATCTCCGTATTTGTCCTTCAATATTCATCATCTGATTATTTCCACTCTTTGGTTTCTATCTATTTACATTTATACATGTGTATATATATTCTGAACATCAAACCCAAAGCAGTTTTATTTGTTTATTCACATAATTTTCTCTCCTTCTCCCCCTCTCTCTCTCTCTCCCCTATACATATACACACACACACACAATATGTTTGTGTCTATGTATATATATATATATATATATATATATATATGGAGTTGGGGTAAATGTTTCCAAGAAACAACTTGACTTCTCGCGATCCCAGGTCCCAGATGAAGCAATCTGGGGGCAGGAAACACAAAAGAGGGCAACAGTACTGAATCCCATCTTCACCAAAAACCAATCACAAAGGATTGGCCAATTAAAAGTTGATAACAGTGGCGGTGCCCCAGCATGGCCACAGCCTTACTGCTGAAACATATGGCAAAATGAAGAATTTATATATATACAGGCAGATACTGGTGTCACGCAAATTGGTACCTGTGACGGTGGCACGTAAGACCACACCGGTGTCACGCAAATGCTACCCGTGCCAGAGACACATAAAAGCACCCATTACACTCTCAGAGTGGTTGATATTAGAAAGGGCATCCGGCGGTAGAAGCCATGCCAATTCATACAGGAGTCTTTTACAGCCATTCAACTGACCAGCCCCTGCCAAACCGTCCCATGCCAGCATGGATGACGGACGCTAAATGATGAAGATGATGATGATGATGATGATAACGATGATACATACATACATATATACATACATATATACATATATATATCCCAAATGATAAGAAGACAAAGAAAATTGTTTAACGCATCTTTAATGATACGTTACAATTGTTTCTGTACCAACTCTACTTGCAACGCCAGTTTACGCATATATATTTATATAATAATAATGATAATAGTAATAATAATCTTTTCTACTATAGGCACAAGGCCTGAAATTCTGGAGGAGGGGATAAGTCAATTACAGTGAAAGGATGAAACGCAAATTCGAACTCGGCGGAATTTGACCTCAGAACGTAGCGACGGCCGAAGTACCGCTAAGCCTTTCGTCCAGCCTGCTAAATATTCTGCCAGCTCGCTTTATTTAGAAGAAGAAGAAGAAGAAGAAGAAGAAGAAGAGAAGAAGAAGAAGAAGAAGAAGAAGAAGAAGAAGAAGAAGAAGAAGAAGAAGACCATAAACCCGAAGGCATCATCGGAAATGATAATACAAAGACCCTGTGGAATTTTATGATTCAGTGCGGCAATGAGATAGAAAATAGGAAACCAAACATAGTCTTAATTGAGAAAGAAAGCAAACAATGCTGGATCATAGATATATAGCATGCCCAGATGACAATAAGGTATACGATAAGGAAGAAAGAAAAGTCGAGAGAGATGACAGGTTAGCTTGGGAGGTTAAGCAATTGTGGTCGATGAAAAAGGTGGTAGTAATACAAATAATTGTCGGAGCCCTGGGAACAATGATTAAAAATCTTGAGGAGTACATGGAACAAATAGAGGTTGCAATAAGGGTGGAGCACTTGCAGAAAACAGTACTGCTTGGAACTGCTTGAATACTCTAGAAGGTGCTCGAAAAATAAGGGGTGTTACCTTAGTTCACTGGTAATGAACAGCTGACACCGTAGTACATCTCCAGCGTTAGAAGCTGTGCAAAAGCAATAATAATAATAATAATAATAATAATAATAATAATATAATAATAATGATGATGGTGATGATGATGATGATGATGATGATGATGATGACGACGACTGTGACGATGATGATGATGATGACGACGACGATGACGATAAATACCCTGATGCAGTAGCAGGCGGTGGCTCTCATGGCTTCTCATGTACATTGTTTTGTCTTGGTATAAAAGATGGGTGACAGTAAATTTGCTTGTCAGATTTGCTTGTCAGTTGTTTGACCTTAGCCAGGTGAACATGTCCCTTAGTGGCTGACGATATTTGCATCTCTGATCACGAGCAGAAGTAGTGGGTGAGCATCATAGCCATGTGTTGAAAGGGATTCTCTGGGGGTTTGGATAATTCACCTCTGCAAACATGGGTGTTTCGTTCAACATCCTTAAACAAAAGTTATTGAGCAGGATGGGCTAATCAGCCTGAAGAACATTTTAACTGAGCCCTACCTGCAAGGCCATGCACTGTTTATCTTGATATAAGATCATCATGTCGTGCACATACGGTTGTGATGGATGTGCCTGGCGTACCCTCATAAGACGAGTAGTCATGATGGGTATATTGGGCTTCGTATAATTGTACCCCAGTGCCATGCGCTGTTCTCTCACTCAATAATAATAATAATAATTCAGATAGAAAGGGTACTTGAAAAGATATGCACCAGGTAGTGTTGGATAAACCTGAGGTCACCGCCTATGGTTTATATCAGATAGGATATTTTGGTTGTGTACACAGAGAACCGAACCCTATGAGTATTTAGCGCCTATGGGCTGATCCAAAGCACAAGTTACTTTGATTGTATGTTGTTGGTATGATCCAGGGTGTCCGACGTGTCGTAAGTCCATATTGTGTATTATAATCAAATGACAAATAACAGACGATGGACAATTGTCAGCCCATTACAGCTGTTTCTTACGCATTCCTTAAATAGAAGAATGAGAAGAACAGTACTTCTTTGCATTTTCTTCGTAAGCCTCGACAGATTTCAGTCACGCCCCTTTTGCAATGAAGTAACGTTTTCGTTCATCTATTTAAGAAATGCGCAAGAAACAGCCGTAACGAGCTGACAATTGTCGTCTGTTATTATTCCTTTGAATGTGTATATATATATATATATATATACACTCAGAGAGTATATATATATATATATATATATATATATATATATATATATACATACACTCAGAGAGAGAGAGCGAGATTCTTTTCCTCGTATTTTACATATTCTTTGTAAGACTAGGAATACTACACCCAGGCAAATACTGCAAGACATTTGGAAAACTGACTGGTTAGAGAAATGATTCATTTGTTATTACTGTATAAATTATTTCCGTATTTGAAGAATTGCAGTCTTGTTCACTCAGCTGTCGTTATTTATTTGTGCAATGCTACGAAGCTTTCCGATTGTTACAATTTCTAGTGAACCGACATTTTCAGGGAAACCGCAGATTATCAGCGTTTTTTGTTTTATTTTTTTTTGTTCAGGGAATATATAATTAATGTGTGGAAATCGTGTATGTATCCTTGTACGTATCTATGTATGTACGTATGTATATTTGTATGTGTATGTGAAGGCTTCCTTAAGAGATGCTTGCATTTCTCCTGACACATGGGAAGGCATAGCTATTGATCGTAACAGGTGGAGAAGGATTGTGCACGAGGGGACAGCCACTTTTGAGAAATCTCGAGTTGCACATGAGAAAGTAAGGAGGGATGTCAGGAAGGGCATCGCTGTTACACTTCCAGAAGGGAAGGATCTTCCTTTGATTCTGACATGCAATGTCTGTGCAAGACCCTACCTCAGTAAAGCTGGACTCATGAGTCATCTTCGTAGTCATAAAACGAGACAGATGAGTTACAACCTGGCCCTCTGGTGGTGGTGTAACACACCATACTAATCATATCTGTCGGGCATGTGGAAGAGAGTGTAATTCGGCAGGAGGACTTAAACGACATGCAAAGGTACATGAAGCCCAGTTACAACTACAGCCGGCTATTAGCGGTAAAGGTTTTAGTTGTCAATTCTGTACAAGACAATGTAGATCTTTGGCTGGGCTAAAAAGTCACATTCGATCACAGCACCAGTAACAGTTAAGCTTCGTGCAATGGCCATACTCGATAACGAGGGGGAAGCCATAATGTGTATGTGACCGTTTATGTATGTATGCATGTATGTAAATGCATGTGTATGTATGTGTGTATTATGTACTCATGTATTTTTGTTCTTTTTATTTGGGAGGGATTCCTTCTAGAACGTGAAGCCAGTTTCTGAGGAAGGGACAAAACTCTATCATTGCGCTTTGGATAAGAACAACAACAGTTATTAGATATCGAATTTAAGGAGATGTATATATGTCTACATACATGTATGCAAGCATGTTTATATATATATATATATATATATATATATATATATATATATATATACAAATTCATGTATACATACATGTATATATATATGTATGTATGTATGTATGTATGTATGTATGTATGTATGTATGTATGTATGTATGTATGTATGTATGTATGTATGTATGTGTGTGTGCGTGCGTTTGTGTGTGTGTATGCAAGAGAAAGAGAGAGAGAGAGTATTATGCAAGTATTTATTTTCCAATTTGTCTTCTATTGAGCATGACGGTAACTGAAATTTGCCTAAGCGCAGTACGACTTCAAGGGTAATAAATTAATAGACTTGGGCGGTATTCTGACGCTTTGTAGAAATTACAAGCCACAAAATACTTTATAGATATGGCAAAAAATGTCCTAACAACATCACGTGACTACAAACGGTTCATTCACATGAAAAGCTTTTACTGTTCTCAGTAAAAAAAATGTTTGAAGAATCAAACTTGTTGCATGATGCTTCAAGCTCAAGTCTAGAATCACTCGAAGAATGTCGAAAGAAAATATTATAAAAGCATTTGAAGAAATGCAAAATGATAATTGATCATGCGAGTGGCAGTTGTATCAGTGGAGATTCTAACATTGTCAATGCAAGTCTATGCAGATGATTCAATTCAAGTGGATGAGCGCCATAGAAATTTCTCTTCATGCGTTCAATTACATTTGAAGATAATGAAAAGCGTTTCTAATTTGTCCAGATGATTCTGAATAATTAAAACTTGTTTAATGATATTTTTTGCTCAGATAAATCATAGTGATTCATTAATTGCCATACGGGAATCATCTGGTGCATGAAATCTCAAGTATTGCCAATGCATTTTTCCATGAAATGATTGAAGTGTTCAAATCTGTTGTCGAAAAATTACGAATTAATTTTTTTTCAATTAATGAAATACACATTGTCACATTATGTTTTGTCTTTTTTGTCTTCTACTTGTTTCGGTCATTACACCTGGCCATGCTGTAGCACCGCCTTGAAGAATATTTAATCGAACACATCGACTTTCTAAACCTGGTACGTATTCTATCGACCTCTTTTGCCAAACCAGTAAGTCGCGAGGACGTAAACACAACAACACCGGTTATCAAGCGGTGTGGGGGAACAGCCGCAGATAAACAAACACACACATGTGGAACCCAGAAAGAAAGAAGGAGAGAAAATAAAGAATGTGTAGTTGGTAGCGATGTATCACGGTGAATGCCGGACAGAGGGGTCACAGGGGAGAGCTAGGAAGAAGGGGAGATAATAAAGTAGTGGTGATCCCAAAACGAAGGTGCGCGTACGTTTGTATAAGAGAGTATGTATGTGCGTGTGGAAGAGGGCTGGTGACCTTGACGTGTGCGTGTGTGTATGTGTAGTGGGTGGATGTGGGGCTGGGAAGTGGTCAGTGCAGGTGTGTGCGTGGTGGTGTGTTGCGATGTGATGTGGTGTTGTGTGGTATGATGTACTGGTGTTGGGAAGTGGGGGAGGCGAGAGTGCGGTAAAACAAGAGTGGAGTGTGGGTTAGGCTGAGGCTGGGGGTAGAGATCGGGTATGTGGGAGTGGGTGTAAGGGATGGGGTGAGGTGGGATGGGATGGATCCGTCTACCAAACCCAATCGCAAGGCTTTGGTCGGCCCGAAGCTATAGAAGACATGCCCAAGGTACCACGCACTGGGATTGAACCCGGAACTATGAGGTTGGGGAACAAGCCTTTAACCACACAGCCACATATAACATTATGATACATTTCGCCATTTTGTTTCTCATTGCTTAAACATTGGTTTATAGAAATCTAGATTTTAGCAAATCCTGCACAAACACACACACACACAAACATATATATGTATATGTATGTATGTATATATATATATATATATATATATATATATATATATATATATATATATATATATATATATATATATATATATATACCCAGGCAAATACACCACTTTCGCTGCTTATGGCTACCTGGTGTCATCCACGGAAATTACACAATTGTCGCTAGATCTACCTCAGTAACTCCTGTGTGTACGTTGAGTATAAAACAAATGATACAGGCAGAAAACGGAATACACGGGAAACTTTATTACCCCAATGGTTGTTTGGAAAAATCCTGCATCGATCCCTCATGGGTGAGAAATTATACAACTAGTTATGGTGCCTCCCTCGGTGTAGAAGTGTCTCTTCAGGTGGATATAATAAGGGAAACCTCGTTAAATAAACTGATTTAATACAGAATGTTGTTAGTGACCGTAGGTTTAAGCCGCTGGGCAGGAATGGGAACATATGTCTGTGTAGAATACAATTTTATTGGAAGAATATGGTTACGATATATATATTATATATATATATATATATATATATATATATATATATATATATATATATATAGGTATTACGGGCTTTCATAATACTTTTGTTCATGATATTCTAGATGCCATGTCTCTGGTTAGACTGGGGTTACAGTGAGACAGTCTCTCAAGGTGTCCATGCAGTGAGAT
Organism: Octopus sinensis; assembly: GCF_006345805.1. NCBI lineage: Eukaryota > Metazoa > Mollusca > Cephalopoda > Octopoda > Octopodidae > Octopus > Octopus sinensis. The sequence goes on from NC_043002.1 coordinate 2,307,591, forward strand.
CAAACTTGAAACCAGACGTTTACGAAAGAAACGTCTTCTCCACACAGCCATGCCTGCTTCTATGATGTTTGTGTGATTGCGCTTTTCATGTTTGTGTTTTCAATAAAAATCAAACATTAACCACTCCAAACATTTCCTCTATAGATAAGACCAGTAATCTTGAAACGTCTCTGGAACTTTCGTGGTAGGTGTGCGCGTGTGAGGTCGAACGTATGTATGTGTATGTGTGTGTGTGTCTATGTATGGGATTATCCAATTAATGTTTGATAGGATTTTTGAAGGAGAAAAATTCCATTGACTACGAAAAACAAAAACAGAAAGTCACCGACACCATTCTACCATTTTGATGTATTATCTCTGTTTCGGTGAACTTCTATAACCTTTCTCTTCTTTTTACCTCTGGCTACGTATCTTCTTACTCCCTCTCTTTCATCACTCCTTCTTTGTTTTCCCCTCTCTTTCTCTCTCTCTCTCTCTAACTCACTCTTTATGTTTGCCATAGATATAATAACTTGTCTGTGACCCACATGCCAAAAAAGTCAATATTTTATCACTTGCCAGCCATTGACCAATCACCAGCAGAAGTAACTTCGTACAGTGTCAATAGACTCTTCTGCTGCTGTTCGTTAGGTTTACCAAGTCTAACACGATTCTTGGCAAAACTTTCACGAGCAACATCCGCACGGGAAGACGAAAATAATAACGCGAAAGTTTATATATACGCACACACATACATACATACATACATACATACATACATACATACATACATACATACATACATACATAGTTTTCTGACATCTACCCATCCACAAACACAATCACGCACTCACACACACACATACACACATTATGACAGTTATATACAGTCACACACACAGGCACTCATTCATAAAAGAAATCAATTAAACCCACCATTCTTTTGATCTGCACCCTCTCACCTTACTATCCTTATGCCTCCCTCCTCCTACTTCGTTTGAACCATTGAACCTTTAGATCCTTCTAGATTCTTCTACATTCAGCCACTCTGACGTCACTCCTTATAAACAGACACTCATTATCGCCATGGGCTCCTTGAGAGCAGTCAGCTAAAAGTTTTTTTTTGCAGTTTGATGTCGACATAAGTTCCTTGCCTTTCCTGATGAGAAATCTGCATAATGTACTCCTTATTCCTTCGGAATTAGGAATATGCAGCCTTCGAAACATATGTCGAAAATAAAGGAAATTTGTTAACAAGTCGTTCAACTCCATTCTTTCATAAACTTATATATATATATATATATATATATATATATATATATATACCATAGAATTCCTGAAAATTGAACTCTTGAGCCCCACCCCAAAACTACATAGACAAAACATAAATGAGAAGTAACCCCAAAGTAAAATTTCACTTGGGTACAAACCACCAATTTTTATCTCTTTGACTTCCGAAAAAATTCTTTCACATATTTAATAAGATGGATACATCGAAACCGGTTATATTTCAAATCACTCACTCTATCAAAAATATTATATTGAACATTCACTAGAATATATATTTCATTTATATATATATAAATTTATATATATAAAGGCGTAGGAGTGGCTGTGTGGTAAGCAGCTTGCTTACGAACCGCATGGTTCCGGGTTCAGTCCCACTGTGTGGCACCTTGGGCAAGTGTCTTCTACTTGTGAGTGGATTTGGTAGACGGAAGCTGAAAGAAGCCCGTCGTGTATATGTATATATATATATATATATATATATATATATATGTGTGTGTGTGTGTGTGTATGTGTGTGTGTGTTTGTGTGTGTGTGTGTGTTTGTGTGTCTGTATTGGTCCCTCTCAACATCGCTTGACAACCGATGCTGGTGTGTTTACGTCCCTGTAACTTAGATTAAAAAAGAAACGAAAGTTGGTCGTTTTTCTTCTAGTGTTGACTTAAGCCGCATTTGATTTGTTATCATTTGATTTCTGTTTAAAAGTTCAAAGTGGACTAAACCATTCATATCCCACCAAACAGATAACAACACCTTACGTGGGTGAAGACCTCCTTTAGCCTCCTCGGCGCTTGACATTTTTATCGAGAACCTATTTCTCGTCGCCAGTCACTATTCGGTCCAAAAAAGGTTCATTCGTGAGACGTGGCATTAAAGAAAACAACACATTCACTCTCTGCGCACGATCAGACTCGGAAAGTTTGTGAGGAACCCACTGACCCAATTTGATGACTTTTAAGTCAGCACAGAAGAAAAACGACCATCTTTCGTTTCAAGACGAAAGGTGTTCTTCCATCTGGATAATGCTCAGCCACATAGGCTGAGGATGACATTCTAAAGGCTGGAGCAGTTTGAATGGGAAGTGATGCCCCGCCCACCATATCCAAGCTTCTCTGCAAGTTATTCAACAGTTACGATGGGATTTTGTTCCACCAGGATTTACAGGATTTATAGGATGTCTTCTACAGATCTTCCAGGACGAGGCTCGTCCTCCAAACTGGCACCACCACCGGCACTAGCCTACGCTTACTCTCCAATCTCTACGTACTGCATTAATATTCCTCGTACGTTCCGTTGCGTTGTTGTCTTTAATGATCTCATAAAGCAAAATATGCCGAATATTCTTCTTTGACAGTTCCAATACAGCTTTGGAAAAGAAACTGTTGAAATCGAACTGCACTCTTCAAATTTGCACTAAGAATAAGTACAAGGTAACATTACTACCTACTTTTATAGTAAGTTGATGCAGGTAGTCTATCCCGTCCCCCTCCGACCTTCCATGCATTATCTATGGGTTGACTCAATATATATGTACACATACATACATGTATATATATATATATATACATGTATATATATATATATTTATAGTGTCAAGTACAACGTTGATAATAAGGACAATGAAGAAGTTGAACATTCAACACACACACACACACACACATATATATATATATATATATAATATATATATATATATATATATATATATATATATGTTTAGTTAATCCAAACATGAAAACACAAAGAGAAAACGCAAAAACGCGAGGACATGGAAAAAGAATAGTGTTATTGGACGCTCAGGAAAGGAAAGAAAGAAGGAGGTTTTAACGTTTCGGGCGGAGCTCTTCGTCAGAAACATAGAAAAAGGAAAGGTCCAAGGAAGGGAAGACGGAGAAAGAAAATCGCCAATGATACACACGTGGTCATGCTAATGTTCAATTTTCCCATCGTCAGAAAGGTAGTCGATAATATTTTTGCTTAAGATTAATGTATATACGTATTTAAGGGTATGTGTGTCTCTGTGTGTTTGTGTGTGTGCGTATATATATATATATATATATATATATTATAGAATTTATTGTAAAACCAAAGATACATACAATAGTTTGTAGGAATCTGGAAGTATTCTTAAACGAGAATTTATCGATCGTTACGAGATGCATTTTTGCACCTCCAGTTGAATATTGGTAAATATCATCTTGAAATCAAACTGTTCGATTTCTTGTATTCACCTTTTCGTGAAATATCCGTTACCTAACTTAATCTGTGTTCAAATAAAATGTGACGATAGAAACAGAATTAGTAACTCTTTTTTTTTTACAACAGCTAATAATCCGAGATAAAGATTTGTAATTGAATGTTAAGATAAATGTAGTCGTGTGAGGTTTGTCTCTTCGTTGGTTTTTAAATCAATTCTTCCTGATGCAATTCCATTTGTTATGGAACCCCTTGAGAATGTGTCTTAAATTCAATCTGAATCCTTGAATCAAGAATTCCAAGTCATTTGGAATCATCCAAAGGAATGGTATGATAGTAGGCCTGAATATTATCATCACCAATTTCTCTCTTTTCCTTCTGAGCAGAAAAATTGAAAGTTTCGAACTTAGCAGAATAAATTTGGTTTTAATTGAATTCATTTTATTACCTGTAGTTGTGACAATTTAAAAAAATTTTATTTTGCATAAAATATAAATCTGACACATAAATTTCGTCACTTCTATTCCAGTTCAACTCGTCTTGCATTAAAACTGTTTTCAAAGAATTCATAAACTATTTGAGAATGATAGTAAAATGTTCTCAGACAGACACCGGTCCACAATCAACAAACTTCCGTGTGAAAAAGCGAACGATTAAAAAAGGTTTTATTGTTTTGCTCTCACTATTGTCTGAATAACTTAAGAGAATTGTTTCTAATTTTGTTAACTACAATAATGACATCTCTGATATATATACATCACTTCACCATTTTCGGAATCATTCAATGTTTCCTGTGGTGTTCTCTATAAGACTGACAGAGTGGGTTAAGTTCTTTGACCCACGGTGACGGAGTAATGGGTCGCTGATAGAGATTAATCAAACCTGAAATCACCGCTGATATGACTCCATCTTGCCTGCCGTAGGGAGAGATCTAGTCTCCCTTGTCAACTGTTAGAGAAGTGCTCTCACATGGCTAAGAGTTGTTTTGACTCTTATTTCTAGCAATGCTGGTGCTTACTAGCGCCCTTCATCATTTCAGTGACGACTACACTAGTTGCGAATAGCTACCTTAATAATTATAACTATATATACATGCATATATATATATGTGTGTGTATATATATATATATAATATATATATATAATATATATATATATATATATATATATTATATATATATATATATATTTAAATAATGAGGGAGACAAATTAATATTAATTTTAACATCAATTTAAAACCAGTAGTCCAGCATACAAAAAATCTGAGAAATCAGAGAAAATTCTAATATATGTGTATATTGGCAGGGCAAGACTGCTAGGTAGTCGGCCGTATGCTAGAAATAGATCATCAACATATTTTCATCTGTCCTGCCGCCAAATTTGGTTCTGGTGTTCGCTGAATTTTTCCTCTAGAGAAATTTCTTTGTAATTTGATCGTTGATGATCTATTTCTAGCATACGGCCGACTACCTAGCAGTCTTGCCCTGTCAATATACACATGTATATATATATATTATATATATATATATATATATATATATATATATATATATATATATATATATATATATATATACATGTGTATATATTAGTATAGTATGGTTTTCACGAAACATTGTTTGATATGCGGAAACGATTGAAATATATTTTAAAGCCAAAACAATGCAAATTATAAAAGTCGATGGTTAGTCCTGTCATCTGCTCTTTCAATATTTCAGGGTCAGGAATCCTTCTTCGGGAAACTTACGAACAAAAGATGTTGATAGTTGATGTCTCTGCTCTGTAGTGCGGGTATATGAAGGGTTGTTTTGCGTTGCTATAGCAGGCAATCAACTGTGTGCAATTCAGGTCTGCTATTAATACTTGTTAATTAAATTAGGTTCTTTTAATCTCAAGTTCCCTATGTATTTTGGGTTTTTTCCTGTAGGTTCAATGAAAGCTCAGATGTCTTGAATTTGGCATTTTTGTAGATGTTTTCTGACGGAAGAGGCATTTGACCCGTATGTGAATTCGCCTGATGGTACTTTTGGTGTAGAATTCCTTGCATTTGCTGCACGTGATTTCACTCACATCGCTGAGCCGCAGTCATACGTGATCAGGAAGTTCGGTAATGTATATAAGGTGATGTTTTAGCGGTTTTTAGTCAGGACACTCCTCAGAGAAGATCCTGAATGTTCCAGTCGTATATTCCATTCCTCCATACGGATCGGACGGCGGATTGCTGCAGCTGTTTCCGTTTTTTTTTTCTCTTTTCATTAAATGTGAGTTTCAGGAAACACAGGCTATCTTTCGAGGTGTAGATCTGGTCGTTTGGTTTGATGATGCTCTAGCATTTAGTGAAAGAGTACGGATAACCTTCCTCCATCAGGAAATTTCGTAATTGTATGATGTTCGTGCTTTCGAATTGGGGTATCAGAGAATTATCTCTGACGAACAGGGATGAAAACCAGTATGTAGAAGCTAAATAAATCCCTGCAAACGTTAGTAATGAGTGATCTGTTCTCAGTGTTTTTAAGATAAAGGTCGATTAGAGATGAGGAGCAAATGCGCGAAATCTTGTTGAACATGTGTATTTTAACAGCCTCCTCGATAGATGATATTAATATGAGAATGTCATCCGCATATCTGGCGAAAAAGGCATAAGAATGACAACTGTTCAGTGCCCTGCGTTCTAACGGCTCCATAGATGTGATGGCCAGCATGTCTGACAAGGTTAACCCATCGGACCTCCAGAGATGTTTTTGTAAATGGGGCCTTTGAATAGGAAGATGCTTTCCATTATTGCGATTAATTGTTCCTGAATATCTGTAGTTGTGAGTGCAAAGCAGTTAAGGTTGTGAGAGTTGGCAATCCGTTCAGTAAGTTGATAACTAGAGTTGCTGAGACAGAGGTGTATAAAAAAGCAACGGACAAGCTAAGTATGGATAGGTTGAGATCTCTCAGTTTGTTGAAGACTTTGGTGCAGATTTAAAACATGTGCCGGGAAGGTTTGAAGAAGTAGCTTGAAGAATTCTAAGAAAGCCAAAAGATTTTGTAGAAGAGTCCGTGATTGCCAGAGAGAAAAGGTCTAATTTTTTAATTTCATCCCGGTTCATGTGTTTTTGAGAGAAGGTCGGGAGTTTGCTGCTTCTCGTGATGAAGTTGCACTTAATCTTGCTCTAGAAACCTCTGTCTTTACAGGTGTTAGTCCAGCAGGTGTTTACGGGAATTTCGAGCTGGTTAGATGTGACGTCATTGATGTTTTCATATAACGTCGTGTTGCTTAGATCTTCGGATGCCAGTGCATCGTATTCATTCTAATCTGTAACACAATTCCCTCTTTGTCTGAAAGTACGCATATTAGGTATCTTGAACACAGATTTGTAGAATAAAGAATTGGGATCTCGATAGATTATAGAATGGAGTGGAATCATTTTGTTGCAAAGTCAATGTTTAAGGTTCAATAGCTTAGCTTTAATTTCGAGGTTAGAAGGGATGGGCGAAGTGGGTTGTCAAGGTGGCAAGCAGGGAATCTGTCGAACTTCAGAGCTGATGCCCACTGTAGTTACTAACCTGATCTACAGACATTATTTTCTATATCTGTCATCACTAATTCGAACCATTCCTCAAAAGAAAAACTCATATTGCTTGGTGACTTCAATCCCAGGGTTGAAACGGATGACCGAAAATGGTGGAGTTTATAAGAAACTAATGGAGTTGGCAACTGTAATTCTAGTGGCAAAATTTAATCCATCCCTGCACTGTGAACCATTTACTCGAGACAAACACCAATTCTAAATAGCTTTTTAGGAAGCGCATATCTTGGATACAAGTCCGCTCTAAGCCCTGGGGCTTTATTGACATCATTTATCGCCAAAAAGGTTGGCATGACGTATTTGTTGCGTAGTCTGTGTGAGGTGCTGATTGCTAGGTTGATCAGCGCCTAATGAGAGCCGAATGCAAACTCAAAAGAAAGAACAGCAGACGGCTTCAATGAAATTTGCTTTGAACCTCAACAAATTCAGGTCCAGAGATAAGGATACTAAGCCTGAAGATACACTAAGCCGCTCTTTAGGGACAACAGAAGATTCATATCTTTCCAAATGGATGAAATGTCGGGACACATTTGCTACATCTTCGCTCGCAGTATTCGGGAAAACAGAACGTAAACACCAAGACTGGTTTAATGAGGATTATGATGAAATAGCAGACAACCAAAGATTATGAGGGGACAGGGTTTACACTGATCCCAATAACTTGACTGCGGAGGGATGGAAAGCAATGTGGACTTAGGTGCTATTTGGACTCCGAACGTAAAGAGCTGTTACAAATACCGTACTAACGATTCTGCCAAAGATTGCAGGATAACACTTGCTAGTAGGGCTAACACATTCAAGGCAAACTGGCGGAATCGTTAGTACGCTGGACAAAATGCTCAGTGGCATTTCGTCTGTCATTATGTTCTGAGTTCAAATTCCGCCGAGGTCAACTTCGCCTTTCATCCTCGCGAGGTCGATAAAATAAGTACTAATTGATCATTGGGTTCATTTCATCAATTCACTCCCCTTACGCAAAAATATCTTTAGTAGAAAGGATATAATTCATACATTTCCTGCCCGTGTTCCTTTTGATTCTGCCATAGTTTGCAACGGTAATCCGACATTCCAAATAGTTTTTGGACCTTTTTTTTTCTTACATCTAAACACAGTCCTTACCAATTTATCTCCGACTTTCCCACCATCGAACGCCTGATTATTGTCGAATTAAAGAACATCATCCAACAATACCTGACTACAAAACAATTTCGATCGCAAAACATTCACTTCAAATCGATAACCGGTCAAGCTCCGCCACTTGCATCGTAGGATTTGCATTATCCACGTGTTAAGCAGATTCGAAATATTATCCCTGTAGCTTTACATTTCCACATTTCTCACACATTTTTACCCTCGCAGCATTTAAAGCCGGCCATGTTTTTTTTTACTTTCACAAAATATCTAATTTCCTTTTTCTACTACATTTGCGATCTGTACCTCTTTAAGAAATCGACATGTATGAGGTTGTTGTTGCTGCTGCTGCTGTCGCTACTGTAGCCTCGCCACTGAGGGGAAATATCGATGATAGAACATATTCCTACCATGACCATCCCCTCTGTACTTTCAGACTTTATTTTCTAACGTTTGAGATGAAATATCTTAAACTTTTTAAAATTGATTTCACGTAAATTATATAACTGTTTCCTAGATTTAGCCTCGACGCCCACCCTTAATTTCAAATAGGAATGAGGTTGCTATGACGACAATTGATGTAATGCATAGCCAGCCTTGAAGTAATTGTATCCGTCAACAATTCTAAAACCACAACAACCAATGTTGTGGCAGAAAATATTTTTAAAACAGTTTAACAACTGATATTGCTTTCAATTTTTTTAGTACAAAGGCCAACAATTTGAGGGGAGGGGCTAAGCCGATTACATCGACCCCCAATGCTCAACGGGTACTTGTTTTATCGACCCCGAAAGGATGAAAAGCAAAGTCGACCTTGGCGGAATTCGAACTCAGAACGTAAAGATAAACGAAACGCTCGTAAGCAGGATGCCCGGCGTGCTGACGAATTTTAACCTCTGATGTATTTAAAGCTCTAAGAACGTTTTCCTGTGACAGTACCTTTATGTACGACCTGCTAGAAAACGCAACCAAACCTGCCTCAAATCACATACTGTCGTTTAGTAAACTATAACTGAGCTGTTAAATTTTGTAATATTACTTCAAGAAGTTAAAACCACTTTAAGTGTACTTTAAGAATTAGTAAAATGGTATATTCTTTAAATCAGTGACTGTATCAACAGCAGTTAAAGATTCCCCATTCTTCTTTATTTGGAAATAATGGAGAGAAGTCCTGGAAATGGTAATATAATTTATGGAATATCAATTCTAAAGGTTTAAAACATTTCCACCTCATATGTTACAAAAATCACTACAGCATAATTATTTCTGTTGTGTTGTAAGAAACCATATTTCCGTTGACATGAACATTTCTTCACCCAGCAACGCAACTTCCTTCCGCTTCTCGTATAATCGACAACTTTTCATTTAAAACTCTAATAAGCTGGATATTGATTAAAAAATCTATAACACACACACACACACACACACAACAGACTTACAACAGACACACACAGATTCTCACTTCTACTTATTTCTTGTGCTTCTTAACGCCTTCCTCTCCTTAGCCGTCTCATTTCTTTTTTCCTCCCCCCCCCTTTCACTCTCTCTCTCTCATTCTCTTTCTCATTCTTATTGAATTCCTCTCATTTCATCTGCCACTTTCTGTTCTTTCAGTCAATTACTCCACCCCCGCCACCCACATTTTCTCCATTCCTTTTCTTATCAGTCTCATCATTGACTTGATGTCTTTTGGATTCTCTTTTCTTACTTTTCGTCTTCCATCTTCCTTTTTTCCTCTCACTCCATCGCTCCCAGTTTTCTCATTTCCACCCGACTCAATTTATTCAGTCTCACTAACTGGATACATTCCTTTGTGTACGTAGATAATTACTTACCTAAAATCGCCATCGATACATACACCAACCAATAATAATAATAATAATAATAATAATAATAATAATAATAATAATAATAATGATAATGGCAGTACTAATAACGGTAAATATTCGATCTAACACAGATTTAACAGTTGGATACAACATTAATAAATTAATAACAGTCATAATTAAATTTCATTGTGATTTGATATCGATTCATTGACATCGTTACGATTCAGTAAGCGATAAGTGCGTGATTTCTGTAATTGTGAGAATGGCAGGCACCAAGCATCTGATTCTCCATACGAGTAAGATGAGGGTCAAACGACGATGTTTCAACAATGCTACTTCAACATTTCAATCCATTATTCGCTCATTCATTTATTTCTTTAATTTCGTCTGACAAGAATCGATCTCCACAGTGAAAACTATTCAACATCTAATCGTCAATTTCCAATAATTAGTTTGATTCTTGATCAAGTAATTCTCTTCTTTTTTCCCCTCATTTCTGACCAAGTAAGTGGAACAGAAGTTATTTTGTGCCCTGTCGCTGTAATATGAGCCGCTGGTGATTGGATGGCAAATATCAATATCAACCAATTGAAAGAATACTTCATTCGGTTTAGAATTATGGTTCTTCATTTATCAATTCCCATGTGGAATGGAAGAATTCTTCACTTAACCGCTGCAGGATTTGCCGAAGACAATATTGAGAACCGACGAATACCTCATTAATAAAACGATGTTGTAGATTCAGTTAAACGTAAGACAATTAAGAAATTCGTTTCGTTTTGTCGAAAACTTAAATCTGTTTTTCAGTGAAGAGGAAATTGATGCTCATGGGGTTCCACTTATGTGGAATCGACCCTCAAAAAGTAGCTTTTACTAAGAAAGAAAAACTTATTTTGGATTTAGCTGGCCTACAGCTTATCTTTATGCTGTCCAACGAAAGGATATCCAGTTTGTGACACTATTTTTTCGGCGGAGGAGAGACGGTATGTAATCACAATTGACCTGCTGTGAATACCAAAATATTTATGTTTTGGCAGGGAACTATGTATAACAGTGTGGTAAATTTTAAAATTGCTATCGATGTATATTTGTATATTTGTATGTTTGTTGGTTCGGAATATTTATGCCATTGTGTTTGTATATGTGAATTCACAAACACACACACATATACATATATACATAAAGAGAGACAGAGAGGGGGGAGAACATATGTAGTGGAAAATTAAGACAAATACAACTGTGGATATTAGTTCTTAATTAAGTTTCACCATTACAGTGAACTCAACATACGAGGTTCGAAGCGCATTTGGATACCTAACAGCATTGGATCATCAGGAGAGAAGATATATTAGTTCCCTGTCACAAGAAAGCAATAAAATGTTCCCTTGATGACCTACTTGAGGTTAGGCAACCAAATGGACTTGGAACATCCAGTGCTAAGTTCCATTTAACTGCAATGGTGAATCATATGTAGGAACGAAATATTTATACTAGTGTTTATCTGGATTTCCGCTGCATAGGCTCTGTATATCGTAAGCAGAAACACGTTCCTGGCGCTTGAATGGATGTTGATAATCTACGTAGAGCTCTATCTCATACAGTAGTAAGCATACATCTAACTGTACACGCAAGATATGTAAATATATATATATATATATATATATATATATATATGTAGGTCACGGGTTGATTCGGGGTTAACCACAGTAAATAAGGTACTCAATACAAAGCAGAGTAAAATTAATTTATTATATAGAAGGAGCTTCTACAGGACTAGAACTGTTTCATTCAAGAGAAATCTTCAGGAAGCTAGTTAACAAGAATTGTATTGGCATTTATACATTTAGGCAGGTTTAACGGGGTGTTGGTGGGGGACTTTTTGGGGGTAGGCATAGCGCAAAATCTCATACTTGGGGGAGTGGTCAAGGAGTCAGTGTTAAATTAGATAGAAGAATAAATAAAAAAATAAAAAAAAAAAATAAAATAAAAAAATAAAAAAACCTATATATAAAAAAAACCTATATATAAAAAAAAGGGGGAATAGAGTTTTAGGTAAATAAGGAGATTCTCACTTATACCTATGCACACATGTATACATACATACACACACATACAAACATATATACATATACATACACACATACATACACACACATATATATACATATATATACACTTACACATACACAAACATATACATATCTACACATACACATATATGTATACATACACACACTCACATGCATACACGTATACACACATGTATATATACACTCACGACCTCACATACATATACGCACAGAAAAATATATATACACATACACACACATACTCACATACACGCATACACACACATATCCACACACACACATGCACACACAGCACACTAGTCCCTATATACACATATATACACATACACACACATATACACACACATACATACATATACATACATGTATACATATACATATGTGTACCTATGCAAACCTACACATACACACATATATATACACATACAAATACAGACCCATTCCCTAATTTTAATTTTATTATCTTCGTTTATTACTTTTGTTATCTTTGGCCGCTTGGTCACAAACATCTTGGCTATGACAGCCAGTCCATTATCTGTCTACTGGAAAACAAGCACTCATTCACTCACGCACACTCTTTAGCACGTACTCTCACTCATTCGTACACTCATACACATACACGCACGCACGCGTTATATTCATACATACATCCATCTACATACATTCACGTATATACACATACGTACGCGTACCTACAGATTTATGTCTACACTCTTAGAAGGCTAGTCTATATATATACACCAATAAATATAAATACACACACATACATATACACCTACATACAAATACATACATGCATATATATATATATATATATATGTATATATATATTCACATACATATATACACATATATACACACACACATATATACACACACATACGCATACACACACATATACATATATATACACTACACGCACATACACATGTACATGCGTACCCATACACACACACACACACGCGCGCATCCATATATACACATAAGTACACACATGCGTAAAAGTATACATATATCTATGCTTACACACACACACACACACGCGCCTCCTTATATTCATACTTACATGCATACTCAAAAAATAAGTAAATAGTAAAATATATATACGCGCAGTTATTCGTACATGCATACTCAAAAAATAAATAATAAATATTAAGTATATGTACGTGCAGTTACCTATTATATAGACGGATACATACATATATATATATATATATATATATATATATTATATATATATATATATATACACGAAATATGTAAATACAATACACACACATATTTATACATATTTGTGTATATATATACTAGACTTACTACCCAGCGTTGACCGGTAAGATATCCACGGAATTGTTTGCCAGTTTGCAGAATCGGAATTCATGTTACTTATGCATGTATATTTAACCTAACATCTGGACTTATTTAATTGGAACTATCCAAACAATAGTAATTAATTTGATGTCTGAAGAACATTGTGAGTAAATGACTGATTCAGTGGTGGATCTGGCAATGAGTGACAACGGAGGGATTCCGTTTGTTTCTTTTAGGAATAACTTTTTTCTCACTGTTCGGAAGAGGCAGTTGTACTGTCTGAGGTTCTTCCTGAATTCTCTTGCAAGATGGTCATCACTGTTGTATAAATGGATAAGTTCATTTGGCACAGGTTGTAAAGTGCCAGTACAAACTCTTCCCTTCATGCAGCAGAAATTTGCAGTTTCGCCATGGAATAAGGATGCACAACAGTAAAAGCATATTTTATTCATCACACCTACACCGGCAGAAAGAGTTGATCCATTTCCTTCCAGTGCTCCCTCTGTCCTTCTTTCTTTCCTCACCCTGTTGTTCAAGAGTCGTGCAGACCTCATCTCGGGCATTTCTTCAAGTCTTCTGCCATTTGTTCTTTGTCTCACATCCTGGAGACGTGCATTCCTCTCTTCCTCAGTCTCTCCTTGCCTCCTTCTTTGTTGCGTGACTCTATTATCCTGTCGTCGTTCTGCCATCATCTCAGCCGTTTCCTGTTGTCTCCTTGCCCCTGCTGCTTCCCGACGCCTTTTGGAATCCCCTCTTGACCACGATCATCCACCATCTCTTTCCACGTTGCATAATCTATCAGGGTTTATTAAATCAAAACAACAAAGCGATTAGAACTGAATGAAACAGAATAAAATCTGAAATGATAAAACTATAGGTAGTCTCCGCTAACACACACACACATACACACTGACGTAGACGTCAGTGTGTGTGTGTGTGTGTGTGTGTGTGTACGTCAAAAAGTCTGAGTTACAAAATGTAACGGAAGTAAACATTTGCCAAAAGCTTGGCGATACCTGCTCAGAAGCCTACGCAAAGTTTTCAAAAAGGCTTTAATCGTTATCGACACAATCAAGGAGATTTTATGCAACTGAAACCCGAGTGTCTTCTTGGTCAGCTGAATGCAGTTTTCGCAAAAATTTGGCAGACACATATCTCATACCCAAATCTTCACTGGAAGTTGACTCATTCAATATCAGAATAGGATTTACAGAAAAAATAAGGGCTTAAATCTATTCAACATTTAATAATATAATAATAAAATAAGTAAGTGAAATTATGCTAAATACAGCTAAATTTAAAACCTTTTCTCCCTGACCATATCGGCAATTCTGAAAAGTTTTGAGTGCAAATTTTACGTGAGTAAATGCTTTTTCTTAACAATTTCCATCCTGAAAATCACCTGTTACTTTCGTTTTAAAGTGAAAGTGAGGAGAAAGTGAAAAATGTATGAACGGGTATATGAAATGGACGTGTGTGTGTGTGAGAGAGAGAGCGAGAGAGAGAGAGACACTTATATATGAGAACACACACGTTCGCTCTCTCTCTCTCTCTCTCTCTCTCTCTCTCTCTCTCTCTCTCTCTCTCTCTCTCTCTCTCTTTTATACATACACACACATGCACATGTACGTACAAAAAATATGTACGCATATGTATTGATGTACGTATGTATACATGACAACACACCCCTTCACTCACTCTCTATCTCTCTTTCTTTCTCTCTCTTTCTCTCTCTCTCTCTCTCTTTCTCTCCGTCTGTTTCACACGCACACCTCCATTTCATATACACGTACATACATCTTTCATTTTCTCCTCTCTTTCACTTTAAAACAAAAGTAAATAAATAAAAAAAATTTACGGAAATTAACGAACTCCAGATGATGAAATCACATTCACTTAAGACTATTTCTAAAGGTTTAAAGTATTGTGTACGTCAAAAGCTCGAAGTTTTTTTCTTAGAGAACGCGAAGACTATGTGTGTGTGTATGTTACAGATAACGGACTTGTGTTTGTGTCGATTGGGACCGTGACATTCTTATATGTGTGTGTATTCTGTATGTGTGTCAGTGTGTTGATGTCACAGAAGCTATGTTTTTTTTCGTCAACAAATAACAAATAAAAATTGTGTTTAATTGTTTGAATAGAGGTCCACATATCATAAGAATTTGTACTGCACTGCCTAAGGTAAGTATGAAAATAAATATGTAAAAAAAATCAAGATAAAATATACTATTTCTGAGATACTTTGGGTACACACAAACATTTCTAGAGTTTTAGTATTATTGATATATATATATATATATATATATATATATATATATATATATATATATATATACGAGGTATGATCAATCAATATACGGGCTGTTGCCATAGTAACTTAGCTAAATCACGCAGAGTGAAGCCGTTTGGCAAAAATTGACCTTGAGCTCTGCTGTGCATGCGCACTAAGCTTTAACATTCTAGCTCACTTCCACTGCTTACAGCAGTACTTGGAAGAAATGTGTGTAGCATGTGATTGTCACATTGACCATGACAGAGGAAGTTGTTATGGCGATATCTGTTCAGAGGCCAGCGCAAAATTGCAGAAAGTGTATGGAGAGGGGAGTGTATGAGTTATCAGAGGATGTGCAGATTAGTTACGGTCCAGTTCAGTCCATTATCCCTGAAGATTTGGGAATGAGACGAGTGTCGACCAAATTTGTGCGAAAACTGCTTTCAGCTGACCAAGAAGACACTCGGGTTTCAGTTGCATAAAATCTCCTTGGTTGTATCGATAACGATTAAAAACTTTTTGAAAACTTTGCGTAGGCTTCTGAGCAGGTATCGCCAAGCTTTTAGTAAAATTTGATGCAGATTCTCTGCTCAAATTTCTCTGTCATGGTCAATGCGATGAACAGACGCTACGCATCTTCCTTCCAAGCACTGCTGTAAACAAGGAAAGCTAGCTAAAATGTAAAAACTTAGTGCGCATGCACAGCAGAATTCGAGGTCAATCTGTTTCAAGCGGCTTCACTCTGCGTCCTTTAGCTTCGTTACTATGGCAACAGTGCGGATACTTATTGATCAAATAACATAGTGTTCGATCATGTGAGCCATTCTCACCACCAGCCCAAGACAAAATAAAACATTAAAAGAATCAGAAGTCGAAAAAAGAAAGCCCTTCTTTCCCCACCACTTTTGTTCAGTATTTCAAACCTTGATGTTATAAATTTTATAGCTTGTTGAGAACGATGTTGCTATTGTGATCGTTGCACCAGAAGGTTTTTTTGTTTTTTTTTTGTGTGTATGTAGTTATTTGCAAAGTTAGTGCTATCGTTTAAAGCCACTCTTACTAATGTTATTTATATTAGATTTTCGCTATGCTTTGCCCTATTACTGCTGCACTTTCGGTTACTGATGCAGTTCCTACTGCTGCTAGTTTTCACTGTTGTTCTCATTTCTCTTATAACTTCTTTCGCGGCAACGTACGCCATTACAATTTGTTCTACATTTTACGACTGCTACACTTTCCTTATCTTACACTCGTTACACATGCTGTTTACATTTACTGTTATGATAATTGATGTTGCAAGCATTTGCTGAAAACTCTGGCTGTTGCTGTCATTTAAAACTTCTTATGTATTGCCACTGACGTTAATATTACTGTAGTAGTAAAATGTGATTTCACTTGGCTACTTATTCCGTTATTCATGTTCGCTCGCAATTGCGTCTATTCTTGTCATTGTACCTATTACCTCCAAGTATCACTTCGTTCTTCTTTCTTTTCCTATCACGTTTTCTGTTTCATCTCTCGCGCCTTATTATAGAAGCTGTAAATATATCTCTGTAGCAGCGTAGATAAAACCAAGGCCAGTGAGGCTGAGTGTGTTTCGTGCTGTTGCTATTGTTGCTATTAATTGCTGGTGTTGTTGCTATTAATTACTGATGCATTGCTTTGTTAGTAGCTACCAATACCTATTTCTTTATTACCCACAAGGGGCTAAACACAGAGGGGACAAACAAGGACAGACATAGATATTAAGTCGATTACATCGACCCTAGTGCGAAACTGGTACTTAATTTATCGACCCCGAAAGGATGAAAGGCAAAGTCGACCTCGGCGGAATTTGAACTCACAACGTAACTCAGACGAAATACCGCTAAGAATTTCGCCCGGCGTGCTAACGTTTCTGCCAACTCGCCGTTAGTAGCTACCAATACCGTTGTTAAAACCACCGACACCAATACTGTTCCTAGAACTGTTCCCTCTTATTCCTCCATTAATTCACCTTCCACTACAGTTTCAACTGCCTTTAGTGTCACAACTCGTCAGCTACAGCCTCTTCACTGTTTCTCAACTGACTTTGCTGTTACAATGTCAACATTATTATGAATCCTCCTCACATTCTTCTCCCTCCTCCTCATCTTCCACCTTCTTATTATCGTCATCACTACCATCACCATTAACATCAGCATTATCATCGAATGCGATCGTGCGCCTCGGATTATAATCAATGCACAAAGTTCCCTTTGTGATATTTGACTCTAAAGATAATTTTCAAACATTTTACTGCTCACCCTTTCTACCCGTATATTTCGGTCGAGAAAATAACCCGGAAATCGCGATACACAGATATTGTTTTGAGCTGAGTCGGGGTACTAGATACCCTTGTTTGAAAATACAAGGACGCAGATCGTGTCGTATAGCCAGCTGGAGACGATGTCTTCTGGGGCTAAAGTACAGCAACATTCATCCTAAACCAGGACTGCCATGTTATGTTGGCAAACAATCTTTACTCCAAAGTACTGTTGCTGAATATCTCTCGTTGTGAGATTTAAAAATAGTCATTTTCTAAACCATGCTTTGTTGTAGATCATTGTTTATATTTTTCATGATTTGTAAACAATGTTTCGAGCAAGTACAAGAGAGTTCGGTCTTATGGCGGAGCGAGAACTGGAGATTAGACTATCCTAGCAAATACGTGTCTCATTTAAAAGGGATGCAAAAAATAGTAACACCAATTTAAAACAAAGTACAAACGAATTACTTATAACTTCAAATTTCAGCACAAGTCCAGTAATTTTGAGGTAGAGGGGGTGGGGTCTAATCAATTACATCGACCCCAGAGTACAACTGGTACTTGACCAGTAATTTGGATTCTGCTAGCTTGCCGCCTTACTGGTAACTAACATTGGTTTCAAAGTTTTACTCAAGGCTAACAATTTTGAGAGAGAGAGCAAGTTGATTACATCGACCCCAGTGTATCACTGGTACTTATTGTATCGACCCCGAAATGATGAAAGGCAAATTCGACCTCGGCAGAATTCGAACTCGGAACGTAAAGGTGGACGAAATGCCACGAAGTATTTTGGCTGACGTCCTA
>NC_043002.1:2328855-2356355 GCF_006345805.1 Octopus sinensis
AATGCGTGGCCGTATTTAGTCTGCCGTTACATTCTGAGTTCAAATTCCGCAGAGGTCGACTTTGCCTTTCATCCTTTCGGGGTCGATTAAATAAGTACCAGTTACGTACTGGGGTCGATGTAATCGATTTAATCCGTTTGTCTGTCCTTGTTTGTCCATTCTGTGTTTAGCCCCTTGTGGGCAGTAAAGAAAGAGGTAGAAGAGCAGAGTTGAGTAGAAGACATCCGAACGTGCGACATAACAGTGGCGAAGAGGATTTCGTAGCTCAAACAGTCACTGTTTAGTATTGCGGCATAACAGAAAGATTCTTCGTATACATACACACACGTTAGAATTACATAAACCAATGAATAAATAAAGAATGAAAACCGCCTACAACCGGTTGACCAAGTTACCATGAAGAAATTACCAACCGTAGACAATCACCACCACCCGTCGACAATTGCAAGAAATACACACACACACTAAAACACAGATACAACTCATACAACCACTAAAAGACTTAAAGAACAAACACAGGCCCTAGGTGTATGTAGAGACCACCAATACCGAATGGTATCAGCGTCACGTGAAGATCGCAGTCGCGTGAAACTCGAGTCGCGAGACAAAATCTTGCCATCAGCTTTAATAAAACAAAAAAAAGCCATGTACTCTACATGTATTGGGTATTAATTTCTCATTCGTTCAACATTATACAACGCACGTATATATTTATATAACCTATACATACATACATACACACACACACACATATATATATCGTTTTTTGGGGGTGAGGTGGGGACATAAATCCGGAGAAGCAGCACATTCCAGAATACAATAGGCTACTAGAAAGTAACATTACACAGACTTACAGACCGGCCTTCGCCTCTATATATACAAATATATAAATAAATAAATAAATAAATATGTAAATGAATAAATAGATATATATATATACATACATATATATATATATACATACATGTATGTATATATACATATGTAGGAGCAGGAGTGGCTGTGTGGAAAGTAGCTTGCATATCAACCACATGGTTCCTAGTTCAGTCTCGCTGTGTGGCACCTTGAGCAAGTGTCTTCTACTATAGCCTCGGGCCGACCAAAGCCTTGAGTTGAATTGGTACACGGAAACTGAAAGAAAACCGTCGTATGTGTGTGTGTGTGTGGTGTGTGTGTGTGTGTGTGTGTGTGTGTGTGTGTGTGTGTGTTTGTGTGTGTATGTGTCTGTCCATCCACCATTCTTTGACAACCGATGTTTGTATGTGTTACGTCCCCATAACTTAGCGGTTCGGCAAAATATATAAAAAGCAAAATACCTAATTTTAAAATGTCGATAAGAGATGCAAGTAATAACTTTACTGACAAGTAATGGTTGTTACCACCTGAACAGAGCGCTGTTACTACTCTTTGTAACCCGTGGAGGACATTGCATGCAGCTGGTAAATGACACACTATCTGTGTCCCGGGAAAACTCCCTACACGATGGTGTATTGAGTTAACGAACACTCAATAACACAGACCAGGTGAGAAACTCGATACTGATATGTCACCATTACTGAGACTCGTCGGTACCATGTACTCGAAACACCTCGAAACGAAATGAGTTGCCAATATGAGAGATATGAAAACAGTGCAGAGTCTATTTGATGAAGAGCTGTGGTTTACACAAGCAAATCATGGCGAAATATCGATATGTATAATTCTCGATCATCCTCAGGTGAGTTGTTTCGCTTGGCCTGGGACATTCACTGTTCTTTAGCACTCAGCGTCGCGTAGGGTGTCTTTTCCAGGACGTTATCTGGCACTATGTATATGGAACCGATACTGTTTATACTACTAGAGCTGCTTTTAAATAGTAAGATATGAAAAGGTTCTCGGATTAGTTAAGTTTAATAAAACAATAACTTATGTACCCAAGTTTTGGCATCATCACTTTAGCAATAGTCACCTTGCGCAGCTATACACCGGCCCCAGCGTTCCTTACACTTTTTCAATCCGACCTGGAAGTTGTTTTTCGTAAGGGAGTCGAGGTCATTCTGCGATTCGTTCTGGATCTTGGGAACGGTACTTAAGCGGTGACCTTTGTGCTGCATTTTCATGTTGGGGAAGAGACGGCAGTTCGCAGGTGCTAAACCTGGCGAATAGGGCATGTGTGGAAGCGATGCTATGATGTTTCTGGTGAGAAAGTCACGACTGAGGAGGGATCGGTCCCAGGGGGCATTGTCATTGTGAAAAATTCAATCCTTCACTCTCAACACGTCCAGTCGCTCTCATCGAATGTCTTCCCTCAAACACTTTAAAATGTTGCAATAAAACTCTCAATTGTGGTCTGGCTTTGGGAAGGGGGGCGAATTCCCGATGCACAGTACCATATTTCCGGGGATAACACACGTGGCAGGTCTTCCAGATCGCACATCGTCTTCTTAGGGACGCTCTTCCGCTTTTGAAGCGCCCGTGCCACTCGAAAACATTGTGTACGACTCGTTGCCTCTTGGCTGTAAGCTCTGCCGAAGCATCTTCAATGTTTCTCTAGCAGACTTCCAAAGTTTAACACGAAATTTCATTCACGTTGGTTTTTTCTTCTTAGCCATGACAAAACTAGCAAACACACGTGATCACAAAATCCACAAATTTCGCAACTTGTGAAGTGAACATAGTGATGTCACTCAGCACACTGCCTCATGAAGGTCACTGGTAGCTCTTACTCACTGCGCAAGCAATCGTGTACCGCCATCTGTTCTGTTCTGTGCGCTACAGAACTAGTCTGGGAATTTTTTGATATCACCTCATATATACATAAATATATATATATATATATACTATATATATATATATATAATATATATATATATATATATATATATATATATATATATATATATATATATATATATATTGTATAGAGGGCATTATTACACATAAATGCCTCACACTAGGAGGGACAAAGTCATTACTACCAAAATTATACTAATCATACCAAATGCAGTTTTTCAAAGCAAGACATTTAAAAAATGAATTTAGTAGTCTGTATCACCGTGATTTCACATTCAACTTACGTCTAATGATCGTCAGCAGAACTGATCTGAACACATCATAAATAAACTACCAACCTTACGTAGCGAAGACGAACAGACAACTGCTCACTCCGGCCAAGCACATGGAATGTTTATAAATCATATATCCGGTAAATGCGGGCTTTTTACGAACTGCATGTCGGGTAATGAAAAGTATTTCGGAATAAGTTTAGCAATTAAGGATAATCTCTTATAAGGGATCTTAACAAGAATTATCGGGTAGCTAGCGTGAAAACCTCATAAAAGAAAAGAATTCGAAAATAATTTTTTTCTTTTGAACAAATTAATTATATCTATATTGTATAGAGGGCATTATTACACATAAATGCCTCACACTAGGAGGGACAAAGTCATTACTACCAAAATTATACTAATCATACCCAAATGCAGTTTTTCAAAGCAAGACATTTAAAAAATGAATTTAGTTCTGTATCACCGTGATTTCACTTCAACTTACGTCTAATGATCGTCAGCAGAACTGATTCTGAACACATCATAAATAAACTACCAACCTTACGTAGCGAAGACGAACAGACAACTGCTCACTCACCGGCCAAGCACATGGAATGTTTTATAATCATATATCCGGTAAATGGCGGGCTTTTTACGAACTGCATGTCGGGTAATGAAAAGTATTTCGGAATAAGTTTAACAATTAAGTTTAACAATTAATAATGCCCTCTATACAATATAGATATAATTAATTTGTTCCAAAAGAAAAAAATTATTTTCGAATTCTTTTCTTTTATGAGGTTTTCACGCTAGCTACCCGATATTTCTTGTTAAGATCCCTTTAAGAGATTATCCTTAATTGTTAAACTTATATATATATAATATATATATATATATATATATATATATATGAGTACGTCATATGCTTTATTAGTTCAAGAGAGAATGAAATAACTTTCTTTTAGAACTTGGAGGGAAATGGTTATAAATATTAGCGCATTAATACTAAGCTAAATGTATGTATATGTATGTATTATACATGAATATTAATACACACACATACGTGTGTGTGTGTATGTATGTGTGTCTAAGACAATTCAAATAAATAAGAAGAATATATCTACATAGGTTTTATTATCATTATTTGGCTGCATAATATATTAAACAGTTGAAGAAACTAGAGGCAAATGTAAACCACATTGCGAGATCTCCATGCAGCAGGGACGTATGTCGAACAGGTTTAAGTGGAATCTGTTGTGTAAATGACTGTAATAATATAAACTGCGCAGATGTGTAATTCTCCTTAATTATTTGAATTGCCTTGGATATACACACTCAGCAGCAGCAGACAGTTTTTAATCCAACGAAGCGAACCCAGGATTTACACATCGGATTAATTACAATGCGATTGTTTTACCTCGATTAGTCTTAAGTTGTTCCTTGCAGTTCGATGGGGTTAGCCACGACGGGAATTATAATAAAGGTCTTGGACGGTACCTGCTTGGATCTATTATCCTTATCTATCTACATATCTATCTATCTATCTATCTATCTATCTATCTACCTATCTATCTATCTATTTATCTGTCCATCTATCTCTCTTTCTATCTATCTATTTATATATCTATCAATCTATCTATCTATCTATCTGTCCATCTACCTATATATATATATATATATATATATACATATACATATACATATACAAAGGATTTAGATAATCTACCTATTTATCTCTCCATCTAACAATATATGTATACATATACAAAGGATTTATGTATATACGTATATGTGAATGTATATGTGTGTGTGTGTGGTGTGCGCGTGTGTGAGTGTGTGAGCGTATGTATATGTGTATGTGTGATTTTTATACGTATGGAGCCTATAGCGGAAACAACTATAAGCCAATGAAGTTCATAACATAACCATCGTTTTTCCTGTGTCATCTCTGTCTCCTATTACTGCTCTATACTCATCCAACACTTTGCTCTGAAACGTGTGCGCGCTTGTGTGTGTATGTGTGTGTGCATGTATGTATGTGTATTTGTATATATACATATATACATATATATATATAATCCAAACTTATTTGGATTATATTTTACACTTTGCTAACTAAATCCACACAATGGATTCACCGTTGTGGAACTTGGATTTTCTGTATCTGAAGTTTTTCAATGTCAATCTGGAATCCTGTGGAATAGGAAGCTGGGAGCTTGGGTGAGTGTTGCATTGGAAATACCTTATGTTTCTACCCGCCCAGGACTTTAATACACATACACACCCACAAATATATGTGTGTGTATATATATATATATATATATTATATATATATATAATATATATATATACATATACGTTTAACTATTTGTTGTGCAAGATTTTTTATGTGAAGTCGTGTGTTGAAACAGATATTGTTATATTTCGGAATGGTCATACACACACTAAATAAACATAGACGCACATAGATATATAAGCATGCGCAAATGAAGACATACAATAGAAATACAAAATGACTGACGGTTAGTAAGTAGAGACACAAATAAGTAAGAAGAAAACAAAGGACCACTGATGCGGTCACAGGAGTGTGACGAAAGAACTCTGGCCGAAATAAGATTAAGATTAATGTAAAAAATAAATAACACTGAAGCAAAATAACACCAAATATATAGTGCGTGTGTTTTTATTGGCTAAACTGGCAATATGACCATTCCGAAATATAACAATATATATATATATATATATATATATATATATAAATGTATGTATGTATGTATATAATAGTAGGGAATATAATTCCACATTTACAGGGAAAAAAATCAATTTACCAATTCTAAATCAAATTTCACGATATATATGTATATAATCAAGAGAAATAACCTCTATTAAGCAATTCAATAGTGAAAAACATTATCCATATTAAATAGAAAATATTTAAATGTACCATAATAAATAGTGTTTAAAAAATCAATAAATTAAATAAACATTAAATTGCCTACGCATGTTTCCTGATTATATCTTTAAATCGATACTAATAAAATCGATACTATTAAAATTAATTCGATTTAAAAATATAGCTACTCTTCAGGTCTAAAGTAATAAAATAAATTTATGTATCTAACAAATAAACGTATTGGAACAATAAATAATCGAATAAAATTTAACAATATTAATGAAAAATGAAATCATAACTTATCTTATTGAAGAATATAGTAACTACATGTAGTTAATATATATATATATATATAAACTACATGTAGATTGTTGGCGATTTTTACCTCCGTCTTCCTTTTCTTTTGGACTTGTCTCTGTCTCCTGTTTCTGGAGAAGAGCTTTGCTCGAAATGTAAAACACCATTTCTTTCCTTCCCGGAGTATCTTATTAATATTTTCCATGTAACACGTCCCCGCGTTCTTGTTTTATTGTTGTTTTTTCTCCGTTTTTTTATTAACTATATATACATACATACATGCATACATATATATATATATATATATATATATATATATATATATATATTTATAGTTCGTGCTTCAAACCGCGCTTGTTGAAGGACTCTGAACAAAGGTGCACAGATAATTATGCTCGGTTTGCATGTGCAGCTGCAGATTCTCTGTGAAGCAGAAACACATATGTCGGTCAATTTACTCAACAAAAAGATACTGTATGACAAACTGTAAAATTAAAAGAGAAATTTGATGACGTCCCAATCTCCGTATTCTCATAATTATTTAAAATCTACATTCCTAATGATATTCATAATCCAGTGAAGCTGACACGAAGTTAGTCATCGGAAGAATTGCAGCGTTCATCGACGTTCATTACCACTTGATGTGCGGGCAGCCGTAATCTGGAGTATACCTAAGATCTACCGCGGTAACCGCCTCAATATAACTCACCTTATATATATATATATATATATATATACATATATATATATATATATACATATATATATGTGTGTGTGTGTATGTATGTATGTATGTATATATATATGTGTGTATGCATCCATGTAAGTATGTATGGATATATATATACATGCACACATGAACACAAATACAAAATGTGTTGCATATTTTCGTACGCATCTGCGTGTTTGTGTGCAGATCGGCAGCCGACCAAGCTGCAATAGCAATGTAAATACGAAGCGAGAATTCTTTATAGTTCTTTATTTTCACCATTCTTTATCAAGAGAGTCGATAGTCGACATTATCGATTTGTGATTTCACTCGTTGTTATCATGAGTGTCAATAATTATTCTGTTCGGGATTAATTTTTGTATTTAATCGCATAAGATTAGCGATGTCTGTGTATCCGATAAGATATCTGCTTCTCAAGCAAAAGTCAAGAGTTGCTGTCCGACAGAATGATAAACTCTGCGTCAGAAATACATGAAATATAAGAAAACGAATCAATACAAGTTATTCTACGATGACAAATCATGTGGTTAATATGAAATAGCCAAGTTCTAGTAGATTGCACCGACCTCACTATATTATTAATGCTTCGATTATTGAACCACAAGTCATATTACAGAGTTATTTAGTCCGTTGTCTGACTCTTTCTCCCAGCTTTCTGCTCTTAAAATATGATTCCAATATAAACCTATTCTTTACACAGATAAATGTGATCATTTTGTGGTAAAGTAGATTAATAGAGTAGATTTAATTAACTGCAGCGTGTAACCGAGATCAGCTCTATGTGTCTCTGGGATTTGAAAACCAATCAAGTTTATACGAGTTTATTCATCTCGAGTCCGCTTTCCTCTGAACCATTCTGACAAGAGAATTCCCAATGTTTTATTTATGACAGAAGCCAAGAAAACCCATTCTGGGCGAAAATTCGTGAGAATAAAACTGAGAAAACGTTCTGAGCGAATTTTTATGCTATATTCAGATTGTTAAGATATGAGCTGGTAACCCTACTCTCAAAATTACGTTTGCTTATAACTAGATGTAAAGATAATAAGAAATTAGAAAATGCCTCAAGCACAAGATATTTATGAATAATTAGATAATCTAGGATAGCGGATTAGGGATGCATTAGATAAAATCTCAGAAAAGGAACTACATGACAAAAACAGGGGTTAGAATATCAGATATACCAGTCGCAAGTTACAAATGATTTCAAACATAGATTATAAAACGAATGAATCAATGGGACAAAATTGGAACTGAAGACATTCAGGAACGTTTAGAATATACAACTATCAGGTAATACTTACCACTACTGTAAGACGGTGAGCGGGCAGAACCGGTAGCGCGCCGGACAAGATGCTTAGCAGCATTTTGACGTCTTTACGTTCTGAGTTCAAATGCCGCCGAGGTCGACTTTGCTTTCACCTTTTTGATGGTTGATAAAATATAAGTACCAATTTAGTATTGGGAGTCGATGTAACTGACTTATCCCCTCCTGGAAATTACTGGCCTCGTGCCAAAATTTGAAGCCAACATTTGCCATGGTAGAAATTAGAGGAAGACGATTCTAAAAGTATTATAAGATACTAGTATAGATTTGTTTGGCAGAAAATACTAAGACCTCACATCGTTTATATCTATACCACGGCCGCCGAAAAACTAAAATTATTCAGACACACTTTACACTTTTGTCGCTTTACTTTAGGTAATCTTAACATTTCATTCCCCACCAGAGACAAACTTTAAATATTTTTCTACAAATAATAACCATTTCCTAGTAAATAGATTTCGACATTTAGCAAACATGCATAGAATGCCATATCGACAAATATTTGACTTTATAGTAAACTTTCATTAATAGAGAATAGAATTGAATATTTTCCCAAACCATTTCAATCGACAGACCCAGCGATTAACTACGGTTTCTGTAGTGTTCTCAATTAGAGAGAAAGTTAGGGGCAAAACCGACCCTTAAACCTGAGAACTAAGAAGAGAACATTTTTAATGCGGTAGTAAGAAACTCTAGAGAGAGTTGAACAGCAGGTTTTCGGAGAAGCACCCCGCCACCTCATGTATGGACATTCAGAAAACGATATGGAATATTCCAGATTAGAAAACCTTTAAGTTTCAAGTAATGAAACAAAACTTGTTTTAATTGAAAGTCTGAATTCCTAAGACTTTATATTTCACCATTTCCTATTTTGGAGCATGTCGGAATGCTCACAGTTAATTCCATTGTACAATTCGGTAATACAAAGGAACAGAGATAAGTAATAATTGGAGAAAGACAGTTTTGGCATTAGAGATGTTTATAATATAGGCGCAGGAGTGGCTGTGTGGCAAGTAGCTTGCTTACCAACCACATGCTTCCCGGTTCAGTCTCACTGTGTGGCACCTTGGGCAAATGCTTTCTACTATAGCCTCGACCAAAAGCTGGTGAGTGGATTTGATTGATGGAAACTGAAAGTCCGTCGTGTGTATGTGTGTGTATGTTTGTGTGTGCGTGAGTGTGTGTGTGTGTGCGTGTTTGTACCCGCACCATCGCTTGACAACTGATGTTGGTGTGTTTATGTCCCCGTAAACTAGCTGTTCGGCAAAAAAGACCGATAGAATAAATACTAGGCTTACAAAGAATAAGTCCTGGGGTCGATTTGTTTGAGTAAAGGCGGTGCTCCAGTATGGCCGCAGTCAAATGACTGAAACAAATAAAAGAATAAAAGAATAAAAGAATAAGAGAATAAGAGAATACCGTTCAACAGCTGCAACAAGAATCTTCAAATTAAAAAAGAAACAAAACAAAAATCACAACAAAACAATTAAAATCGTTAACGGAGTCCATGTCAGCGGTTTTCTTGGAAATTTCATCAATAAGCTTTTCCAACCAATGGATTATAAGGTAAAACGTGAGGAGAGCTACAACCTGGCAACATATAGCAATTCATGTAAGGCGGCGATGTGGCGAGGTGGCAGATGCGTTCCCGCGCCGGAAAGATGACTTATCAACATTTGGTCCGTCCTTACGTTCTGAGTTCAAATGACACAGGGGTCAACTTTGCTTTTCAGGGATTCGGGGTTGATAAGATCACTACAAGTTGAGAACTGGGGCCGATGTAATCGATTTTCCACCGAAATTGCTGGCCTTGTGCCACTATTTGAAATCATTATATAGAAATTTGTTTACCGGAATTTCAACTTATCAATCTTTGATGGAACAAATATGATTTGCAGAAGAAAGAATTCAGTCTTGATTCCTGTTGGCATTCATCCATTTCCTTAGATTATAATAAAACTCTTTTTGTATATTGTAAGCTGTGAAAAACAGAGAGTCTGTGACTGTAAACACCCACACATTCCCATCTGTGAAGAAATTGTTTAATATTCTTTCTGCCAGATGGAAAGTAGATTCGTTTTTTAATTATTAACGTCTTCAATGAAGAATAAACAAAGCTGAATATTTATGCTAATGCTATTTCGCTATAATTTCCTGTTATGTTTTGGACTTATCTTTGGTAAACGGCTTCAATAATATTGCTCAGCCGCAGCCCTCGATAAATAGATTGCACTTTCTCTCTCTCTCCCTCTCCCCCTCTCTCTTCCCCTCTCGCTGCCCCTCTCTCTCTCCCTCTTTCCCTGTCTCTCTTCCTCTCTCTCTATTTCCCCCTCTCGCTCCCTCTATCTCTCTCTCTCCTTCTCTCCAGAACTTATCCGCTCATCTATTTTCGCGATCTCTGTTCAGTTGAGAAGAAAACAGATTGCGCTCTCGTTACAATGCATTATTCGTCCAATTCCATGCGGACTCTAAATTAACTGATCTGTACAAAGGCTAAGTGTGAGGTAAGGTGGAGCCGTGTTAAAGTGTTGCCTTTCATCGCTTGTCTAGTACCAAGATGTCAAGTGGTGCAGGGATAATATGAAATAAACAACGCAACACAGCTGACATATCATATGTTTACAACATGTGGAGAGAAGCTGGACTGTTGTAGAAGTAGATCTACGCTGATATGTTTAACAGTAGCAGTCTGTGAAGAAAACTCGGCTCGTCTGGTAATGTTCTTCGTTTGACTGACGGGTGAAATACGAGAAATGACGCTTGTGCTGAGAGTAAGATTTAGTTGACATTCTAACGGCCAGCGCTCTGATACAAGCCCAGAATTAAATACATAATATATTTTAAGCAAAATATATTTACTACAATCGGAGCTTGACATTGTAATGTTCCGATATATGGGAATCCCGAATATAAACAGAATGGTACACAATGTAGGAAAATGTACACACGCTTATAACATCGTTACTGTGTAACTCCGAAAGTCAGGCATGATAGAGAATATAGGTGTGTGTGTGTGTGTGTGTAAGTGTATGGCGGTTTATAAGCATATATACCCCACCCCACTATCATTCCCCACTCTTACATACCCAACTCCTACCTCACCCTCACCCACATCCCAAAACCACCATACCACACCACACCACATCAAACCACCCCGCACACACTAGCACTGATCACCCACACACCTACACATGCACACACGCACACGTCAAGGTCACCAGCTCCCATCCACACACATATACACACTCTCACATACACACGCACGCGCACCTTCGTTTCGGGATCACCACTACTTTATTATCTCCCCTTATTCTTAGCTCTCCTGTCTGACCACCTGTGTCCTGCATTCGCCATGCTAGATCGCTAGCCACTAAACCTTTTTATTTTTATTTTCTCTCCTTGTGTATTTCTGTGTCCCTTTCTGTTGAAGAGCGTAGGCTCGAAACGTAAAAGACTTTCTCACTTCCCGAGCGTTAAACTAATAGATCTGTTTGTTGCTTACACCACCTGTCTTCGTCTTTTGTTGTTGTTTTTTGTAAATTCCAACTATATATATACATATATATATATATATATATATATGTGTGTGTGTGTGTGTGTGTGTGTGTGTGTGTGTTCAGGGCGTGATAGAAAATTGTCACCATTTTATATTTTTATATTTCGCGCATGAGCATTGTTGCTTTTGATTTTGTTGACTACACAGTATAGTAGGGCCAGTTGGGTCTCGTCTGTAAAAAAACAGCACCATGACGCAATTCCCTCTGCCAGAAATTTAGAAACTACATGCTGTATTGCTTAGCATTTACGCCAGAGGCTCCAATAGGAACATTTCAGTGTTTGACAGTGCAATCTGAGGACATGGACCGAGGATAATAAAAATCAAACAGCCAACCAACATCATGGTGTTTGGAGTGATCAGTAGTGGTGGCGACGTTATGCCTCCATTCATCTTCCCACACGGCCTCAGACTCAACACGGAGGCCTACATCAAGTGCCTGGAGGAGGTAGTGCTGCCCTGGGTGAAGAGGGTGTCTGCTGGAATACCCTATGTCTGGCAACAGGACTCTGCACCATGTCACACAAGCAGGAGAACCCAGTCATGGCTGTGAGACAATTTCTGCGACCACATCACCCCTAACTCCCCAGACTGCAACTCCCTTGATTGTTATGTGTGGGGCGCAGTTGAGCGAGAGACCAACAAAACTCCTTGTAACACCAAAGATGAACTGAAGGCAAGGTTTATGGCAGCACTCGCCAACTTAAACAAGGAGACCATCCAGAAGAGCTGCAGGCGATTCCGAAGACGTCTGGAGGCCGTGGTTGAAACTAATTTTATTGAATAAATTTACTCTTGTATTCCAAGAGATATTTATGTAATTTCGGTAAATATATAGGGAAGTTATTTCCGAGTCCACGGGGAAGAGCACTTCAATTTAGTGGTACTAAAATGAATTACTCACTGTCTTATATACATATAAATAGATAGTTCTAAGAGACAGAATCACCCTCAAGCAACTCAATCATCATTGAACGACATTATCCACGATAGGTACATATAGGACTAAATATTAAAATTATCAAAATTAATATATACAATTCTTATTCTAAATCATATACATTGTATATAATGTAAAGTATATGATTTGGAATAAGAATTGAATGTATTAATTTTGATAATTTTTAATATTTAGTCCTATATGTACCTATCGTGGATAATGTCGTTCAATGATGATTGAGTTGCTTGAGGGTGAGTCTGTCTCTTAAACCTATCTATATATGTGTATATATATACGAGCAAAATGCCCCCCGTCCAATGGACGGTGCTGAATCATATCTGCTGAATAAAAAGCAATCAGTGTTTTCTTTTCATTAAAAAATAATTAAGCATGCCTTTATTTCAATAAAAATTTTTGGTTTTGATAAACGAAGTTAAAGCAAAAAAATACTTCTTGAGAAACCGAATAGTCTTTCCTTTCTTCATGCCAAGTTTGAAGAAAATATCTCTTTTGCATCTTACTTTTTTGGTCTCTTAAATATACTGCATTTTGTGGCATTATTTCAAGCCAGCTGGCTTTTTTTGCGCAAACTGCACGTGCATTTTTCTCGCGTACGCGTAGTATCGATCACAACAGCTGATGTACTTGCGCGTACAAATGCACGTTCCAACGGCTTTATCGGTCGCATTCTCACCTGGAATCGATTTTTGTAATTTTTTCAAGACTTATACACGCACTGATACCGTCGATATCTACATATCAAACTTGAGCGCAATCGGATGGAGGATGCCCGAGATACTAGAAGACACACACACACACAGAACGGATTTTATATTATATATATATATATATATATATATATATATTATATATATATATATGAACAAGCCATGGGATAGTCTATACGCGACCATCTTGTTTGTAAAGTTATTTAGGACGGCATCATTAGGAACACATCCGTTATTGTGAAGGCAGTGGGGCATGATTTGAGGATGACTTGGCTGTTGTTTCTAGCAGATGAAATATTCGCAGAATTGCTCCGCCGAACCCTAACAGTTGGTGCCTCTTCTCATCATTTATTATTGGTGCTGTGCAATGAAATAGTTTAGCGTTGAAGAGAATAGTGCAGTGATGATGACGACGACGACGATGATGTTGATGATGATGATGATGATGATGATGATGATGTGATGATGATGATGATGATGATGATGATGATGATGACGACGACGACGACGATGATGTTGATGATGATGATGATGATGATGATGATGATGAAGATGATGATGATGATGATGATGATGATGATGATGATGATAATAATAATGATGATGATGATGATGATGATGATGATGATGGCAGTGCTGGTGGTGGTGGTGGTGGTGATGGTGATAGTAGTGAAGGTGGTAGTGGTGCTGGTAATGAGGAGGAGGTGGAGGATGGTGTTATTTTATGTATGTCTATGTTTTTGTTTGGTTGTCTCCAGTGAGTGGGAGGGAGGCGTTATTCCTTGTAAAGTTGTTGTAACAGTGCAGTAGGGTGTTGCAGATGTGTTTGTTCGGGGTGGGTGACAGTGCATGCAATGGCGGCCGGGTTTGCTATTACAGCTCGTTGTAATAACAAACTCTATTCCCTGGAATGTCGATGCGGTCTTTTAAAAGTATTTTTGTTTTGTTGTTGCAGCTGGTCTCTGAGTAAACTGTAAAGATGCGAAATGTTTGTTTTGTGTTGTTTGTTGTGTGTGTGTGTTTCAGACAAACCATGCAAGTCTCACACAATGTATGACGGATCGAATAGATTGTTCCTCGCACCGTTTTCTTGTTCTGTTGTGTTTGTCAAATGTAGGCCGGCCTTTTTTGTACTCCACGAACCTTGTTTGTGTGCCGTGTCGTTTCCTTTCTTATATATTCATTACTGAGCTACCTTTATGCAGAGGTGTTGTAATTCGTAGCGGTTTGTTTATGCAGTTTCAATATGTGTTGTCAATTTTGATTGTCGGTTGTAATTGGTGTTTTCTAGAATTTCTGGTTAAGGCGAAATGTTTTAGATCTGATATCTTCTGCTGTTGTAAATTTGTTGTTTTGGAGTCGGATTTCAGTGAGGTTGATGGAGGTGGGTGAGAGAAGTCGTGCGGCTGACACTGGATATATAACTATCACATCCTCTATGTATGAGATTGAAAGTAGGTTTTACAAAGTGTGGGAAGACGGTACAGGTAGAAGCCAAAAAGAATGAGCAACAGGGGAGACTCTTGTGATACTCGAACGGGAAAGGTGTCGGTGTATATTTCCAGAGATTTAATATAGACTTGACGAATTGAGAAATGGATTACTAGCCAGACCAGAGACTCTCAGTGTACTGTGGTCATATCTAGTTTAAAATGTGTGCGTGTATGCATGCTTGTGTGTGTGTGCGTGTAATTTCGTTTTGTGAATCTGTCGTTCAGTTTGGTGTAAAGTTTATGCATAACAGAGGTGGTTGTAGAAACGGATCCGTATGGAGAAAGAGGAAATGTTTGGTTAATCGATATTCACCTATTTTATTGATTCTGTAGTGTTGGCAGTGTTGGAATTAGATATAGGTTGAGGTAATGATTCCTTTAGGTTTTAGGTGAAAGTTTGCGCTTTTGCTTAACCCTGAGACACTGGGAGTTCAGTGGGGGTGAGCGTTATATTCCCTTGGAGTATTTTCTGATATGTAGCGGAAGGAAGCGGGTCAAGATGGAACGGACGTATTTTGAGTTTTCTGTTAGTCTTTGAGTATTTTAGGAGGTGATGGTCGAGAACAGTTTCATTTGGCTGTCTGTTTGTATGTAACCTATTTAAAGTTGTTGTGACGTGTGATGTGGTGGCTTATATGCAGATAACATTGTTGATGCTGAGCACTTCTGTGGCAATGATTTACTGCTTATTTTTGCGATAAATCTTGACTTTAGTTTCTTGATACATTTCAATGTGGGCGTTTGTGAATTTGACTATGTCCACGGTCCCCAGAAAATACCGTGTGCGAATTGATCCTAGAATTATTATTATGAACGCAGTTTCTGACGCTGCTTGGTTGTTGAACTTTATAACCCTAAACATTATTGGGAAGCGTTCTTTTTTTCAAGTTTTAAATGTCTTTATATTTCGTTCATAGAATGTCTAAATGTGTTATGATAATAAGGGAGGTGGTCGCAGAGACTAGTGTTATGTGGCTTTTGATAGCACGATGGAGAAGAATGCGATGTCTGGGACGAATTGCGAAAGCTGGATTTGTGAATAATGAGGCCGTGTTGATGTGGATTGTTTTGGATGTGAAGGGAGTTGTGTGGAGATGTCATTGACTCACTGCTTGTGCTCTTTATAGAGATTTCTGCCAGGATCTGTGATGTGCATCGAATGATCTCCCAACGGCGAGGAAATGTTTGAAAGGATAATATTTTGTTATAATAGGAATATACATTACTTGTGGTTCATGTATATTCGATTCGTACAAACAATGAAAAACCACACCAACGTTTTATTAACGTAAAATGCGTATTTAGTCGAAGCAAAATTCATTTGCTATAACCATATTTGGTTCTTACAAGTTTTCTAATCTTATTATCATAAACTATTACTACTGAACCCTTTGTACTATATTTGGGAACATAGTATACTAGTGTATACAGTTGTTCATTTTCCTTTCTAATGCTGAACGTGTGTGGAACTTCTTTTCACTTAATCTCATCTATTCGGCTATAATGCACCTATCAGCCCAATGTGCCTACAACTTCTCCCAAACTTCTACGCAGTCTCAAACAAAAAGTTTATGAGAATGTCAAATGAGATTAGATCACTGCTTCAGTAGTCAAATTGGGCGATAAATCTAAATGAGGTCGTCAACCCGAACTGATAAAAGTACATCTCGTCTCCAGTATTTTTACCCAAACAGAATCAACATGATACTTCTTAGAACAACATGTAACATCATCTTAAGTATTGTAGCTTTTGTATGTCTTTAACCGGCAATGATATGTGTATGTATATATGAATTCATCCATATATGGATACATACATACATATATGGTGATTGTTCCATTGTCGCAGCTGATTGCTATCTTCCTCATTGTCAACGGTGTTTCTGACTTTCCATTTATGACCTCTCAGCTCACTATTCAGTCCCGTTGCACATTTGGATGGTTCGAAGCACAGGTGGCTACGGGCGCTGTAAGTCACGGTGCGCTTCAGACTGGTGAGGCCCCTGCTCACCTGGCTGCTCTTTTGTTCCCTTAGGGTTTTCAGGAGATCGAGAGACAAATAAAGTCGAAATAAAGAGACATCTGTACGTCATTGTATCCTCGTGATGATGATTGTACAACGCGAACACCACTCTGTGGGTCTCCATGGTGAGCACCAAGTAACAGGTCGAAGCGAGATGGCCAGTAATCACATGAAACATACATAATTACACACACACACACACACACACACACACATACGCACACACTCACACACACACACGAGTTATTTCTAAAACCATTTTATGTAGTTGTATGAGGATGAAAACCCAGCAACCTGCAGCTGTTTCAACAGCACAGAAACAAGTGTTGCAATTTGTGATTTAAGCCTGTTTATTCCGTCTTCGTGATGTATAAACTTTTGTGTGCGTGGCTCTGTGGTAAGAAGTGTGATTTCCAA
Source organism: Octopus sinensis (assembly GCF_006345805.1). Lineage (NCBI taxonomy): Eukaryota > Metazoa > Mollusca > Cephalopoda > Octopoda > Octopodidae > Octopus > Octopus sinensis. The sequence goes on from NC_043002.1 coordinate 2,346,286, forward strand.
AGACATGGTACTAGGTTCAGTCCCACTGCGTAGCACCTTGGGCAAGTGTCCCCTGCTATAGCATCGGACCGACCAAGGCCTTGTGAGTGGATTTGATAGACAGAAATTGTAAGAAGCCTATCGTATATGTGTGTGTTTGTATGCTTTTGACTGTGTTTGTCCCACCCCATCCCTATTAGCGGTTCGGCAAAAGATAACTGAGAGAATAATAACTATGCTTGAAAGCAAGTCCTGGGGTCGACTTGTTCCACTAAAGGCTAAGACCCTTCAAGTCGGTACTTCAGCATGGTTGCAGTCAAATGACTGAACCAAGTAAAAGAATCTGTACATACATCACCGTGATCACCGTGACCGACCAGGCTATCAGATGCTGCTACACATCGCTGATCACAATGCGTTTCGCATTGTTTTAGCCTTCAAATGACGTCAACCCCCTGGCTAAGCAAGCAGGCCAACAGAAGAAAGAATGAGAGAAATTTGTGATGAAAGAGTACAGCAGGGATCGCCACCACCCCCTGACGGAGGCTCGTGGAGCTTTAGGTGTTTTCGCTCAATAAACACTCACAACGCCCGGTCTGAGAATCGAAACTGCGATCCTACGACCTCGAGTCCGCTGCACTAACCACAATATACATACATACACACACACACACACATACATACGTACATACACACACACACACACACACACATACATACATACATACATACATACATACATACATACATACATACATACATACATACATACATACATACTACATACATACATACATACATACATACATACCGTAGGCTGCGTTACATGATAGAAGCAGATGAAACGTTATTGGTAAGAGTTACAGGAATTCTGACTAAACTATTAAATCTATACTTTACAGAAACAAAGTTTTGATTACATTAAATTCCTGCCTTCAAATCAATGCAAAGAACATTCAACCAAACCGAATTTGATTCTGTGAGAAAATGCAATAATTTTATTCTAAAATATTGTCCAACTCACAAATATTCGATACATGGAGTTTTCGTCTCTCACATCTTTACGATAATCGGATCAGAGTTAAGTGAAACTTCCGATGAAAAACAGATTAAAGCGAAAATCTACAAATTTGGATTATTTTTGCGTCTACGCTTCAAAAAAGGCAATTTGAGAGAAATTGATAAGCATATATGCTTCAAATCAATCAATAAAATTATATTTCTGCTTACTTAACTAATTGTAATGTAAATAATTCTCTTCAAAAAAATATTGATATTTCCATGAGAAATGACCTACAATATTTGATAAAACCGATGTAAATTGAACAGTTTTCAATGGCTGAATCGAGAAAATCGTTTTCAATGCATAACTTTCCAAGTGCTGATACGTAATGTAAACAGGAATCGTGAAAATTTGACTTCATCAGTTCGTATGTTTCTGTTCAAAAAAACTATCGAATGTCCTGGAACACAATTCTTTTTCTCTTTTGTGATTTTTCTCATTGTTTAAGGCAGCAGTACTGGACCCTATTTTGTCTGTCGAGCCCTTTCGTTCCCATTTTACTCTACTGGACCCTCACAGCCATTCGGTGTTTAAAAAATTGTATTTTTAGAATCAAATATTACTAGGAAATAGTTAAAAAAAACAGTCGAAATATTTTGTGAGTTACGTAGAATTATAACCAATTTATTGCGCATCAATTTAAACAACAGAATATTTTATGGACCCCCGAGGGTCTTATGGATCCTGGTTGCGAACCACAGGTCTAAGGAATAAAGACATTCTGAAATGAAGAATGTAAAATCTTATGATTAAAGAATTTTTGTGCAGCAGAGATCAAAATTTAGATTTTAATGTATTGTAAAAATGCATAGATTGTACGAAATTTCAACTGGCATTGATCTCTGAATAATGGACCGGATTTATAATTTGATTCTGCGATTCTAGTCGGAAATCATGATAGAAATGTTGGGAAGGATAGAAAGTAATTTAAATAATATAAACGAGACGGTATCAATCAAGAACGGCAGCGAAGATAATGCAGGAGAGAAATCCGAATGATTATTCGAATTGTTGACTGAAAAACGGTTAATTGTTTAGTTGGGTCCAAATAAAAAATTTTTGGAAAACATTGCGAATTACAATGGGAAGTGGATTTTAAAGAAATATCATACAACATTTTTAGGAATCATATCTGCAAGTTACTCTCTAAAAGTTCAATGAGCAGACTTCGAGGAAGCATTCTTCAGTTTCTGATCGATGAACTTATACGAGTTGAAGAGAATTTAGACGAATCAGTGGTTTGCATAATGTTGAGAAAGATTAACTGAAAGTTTCGATCAAGCTTTACTATTTATTCCTTATTCCTACTTTCATTGTTTCTAGAATTAATTTACGCCGATGTTTCATAGTATTTACTACGAAAAGTAATATTGCCATCATTAAATTGGCTATTGCCGAACAAAGTGTTTAGCGGCATTTCGTCCGTCTTTATATTTTGAGCTCAAATTCCACCGAGATCGACTTTGCCTTTCATCCTTTCGGGGTCGATGAAATAAGTACCAGTTGAGTACTGTGATCGATGTAATCGACTTGCTCCTCCCCAAAATTTGAAATCATCATCATCATCATCATCGTCATCGTCGTCGTCGTTGCTGTTGTTGTTGTTGTGTTGTTGTTGTTGTTATTGTTGTTGTTGTTGTTGTTGTTGCTGTTGTTGCTGTTGTTGTTGTTGTTGTTGTTGTTGTTGTTGTTGTTGCTGTTGTTATTCACATACTCTCAACAGATTAGAATGTTGGAAAAGAAAACATCCTGACATCGATCTACAAATAACCTTAGACGCCAAGAACCCTCTTAAGTACCCTAGCTGTCCCTAATAACGGCGTTTTCTGAAGCTGTGCTAAACTGGGTTTTATGCCTATTTCCCCCTTTTCCATCTGTTTAGATCTTTAAGGATAGTTCCCAAATGTACCTGTAACTACTGGGATACATTCTACCCGCACTTTCCATAGTCTCTGTAATTCAATGGCTACATCCTGGTTCTTCGCTATTTTTTCTGCTTCTCATATTGATTTTTTTCACCATTTGGGACTGTAAAGTCGATTATCCGGCATTTCCTATTCTCTTTATCTACTACTACTAAATCAGGCCTTCTAGCTTCTATTACTCTGTCAGTCTGAATGTTGAAGTCCCACAACAATTTATACTTCTCACTTTCAAGTACTTTACTAGGTTCACGTTCATACCATTTATCATTATGGCCAATTACTGATTAATGCTATGCACTCCACATAACTCTACATAACTCCCAGTGGATTGCTCTCCCTAGGTTGCATTTGTCTTTCATTGTATTCTTCCTGTGCCAATATTCTACATTCACTTACTATATGAGTAACACTTTCCTCTTTTGATGTGCACAACCTACATTTGGGAATCTACTTGGTTTTTGTCTATTTTGGCTTTCATCTAATTATTCCTTAATGATTGATCTTGTGCTGCTGCTAACAAACTTTCTGTCTATCTTTGGGAATTCTCTATGCAAAACATTCTTCTGTCAGTCAGATAACTTTCGATCTTTTTACTGATTTTTAACTTCGCTTGGTTTCGTTTTCTTTTTTTTTTTTTTGGTTTCCCTATGTCTTTCTGTGACTCTAGCAGCCTTTAATAAACTTTCTTCACTATTATCTACATAGGAGTCTATATCTACTCTAGCTAACTCCATCCAGTCTTCCACTGATATTCACCCTCTTCCATCTTCCTTTCCAAGTAAGTATAATCTTGCTACTCCTGTCCTTGGTTGGAGTCCTCCATTCATATGGAATTCATTCCTAGTTATTCTCTCTAGCTTTCCTAATTCAGTTTTTCTCCAATCTACAAAAGCTGCTGAGTACCGAAGTAATGATGCTGTCCAAGTATTTACAGCCTTCACAAGATTCGAACCATTTAGCTTTGACTTCGTTAGCTTCCTCACCTTCTGATGTACTCCTTCTCAATTTTTGTTTTCATTTCTATAGTTAGTACTTATACTCCAAGATACTTACAACACTCTCCTTCTTTTAATGATTTTAATGTCTGGTCATCTGGTAATTGGCTGCCCTCGCTGTTGGCTACCTCTCCCCTTCTCATGACTAATATCACACTCTTATCTCTGCCAAATTCCATGCCTATATCTTTGCTGAAGAATCTTTCAGTCTGTATTAAGGAATCTGTCTCTTTTCCATTATCACTAAAAAGCTTCAGATCATCCATGTGGAGCAAATAGTTAATTTTTTCCCCTTACTATTTCTGAACCAACACCCTGCCTTTGCCGTCCTTAATACTAAACTGAGGGAGTCAAACATAGAACAAATATTAAAGGATAACGATTCTCCTTGGAAAATTCCTCTTTTGATATTAACCTTCCCTAAAAGTGTCTCACCTGAGTATAGATCTACATTCCATTTCTTCATGCTAAAGCTAATTAATTCTCTTATGTTGTCTGCTATACTGAATATACTCAAACATTCACTTAAACATCAGTGTGGGATCATGTCATAGGCTTTCCTATATTCTATCCACGCTGTTGTTAGATTTTTCTTTCTGTTTATTTTTTACTTCACTTAGAACTTCTTTGTTTTGTTATGGAGTTTTGGTTTGAATTTTTTTTTGTATTACCTTCTGTATTGTGTGTTATTTGTGCAATGCAGGTGTTGTGCTCTTCTTTTGGAAATCGGACTTCTACGGCACGTGCTGCTGTGGCTTTGTTAATTTTATTCGCTACTTACTGTATGAGTTTATTCCTGTATGTCTTTGGAGGAGTGCTACATAGTAGTGTGTGTGCGTAAATCATAACTCGACCATTTCATAGAATTCCCGGTTGTCTGTCCATAGATCTTTTTCTTTTTCTTTTTCTTTTTCTTTTTTTTTTTGTTTGCTTGGCTTTGTTATAGGTCAGTCTGTACTGCGTTTACCTTTTCACAGATCACCGCTCATGGACATGTATTGGTGTTTCTTTCATATTTATAATTATTATTAAAGTATAAGCGAGAGACCGAGAAGAAACACCGATGTTTATATATAGAAAGGACTTCTATATAGATATAGAAAGGATATATAGAAAGGACTTCTATATAGATATATATAAAAGATTATCTAATTAGAATTTTAAGATTTTACTCACACAGTTGCAGTTTCCTTATAGAATCCATGTGTTTACATTTTCAAGCACGTGATGTTGTGGCGGCACATCTGTTGGAAGCTATTTATATGTGTGTGTGTGTGTGTGCGCGTGTGTGTGTGTGTGTGTGTGTGTGTGTGTGTGTGTGTGTGTGTGTGTGTGTGTGTGTGTGTGTGTGTGTGTGTGTGTGTGTGTGTGTGTGTGTGTGTGTTTCAACCTTTTCATAGAATTCATGGTTATCTGTCCTTCGTTCTTTTTGTTTTATTGGTTTTGTTATGGGTCAGTTTTTACAGCAATTACGTTTTGACGGAAACACCGTCCATGGACATCTGTTGATGTTTCTTTCGTATTTATAATTATTATTGCTGTTTAAGTGAGAGACCGAGACGAAAGAGCAACGTGCATAGATACAGAGACAACCTGCATAGATATGGATGGATTCCTATGGGATTAAAGTTTTACTCACAGGGTTGCATCTTTCGTTTAGAGATATTGCAGTCCGTCTGTTTATATTTCCAGGCACTTGTTGCTGTGACGGCGTATCTGAGGGAAGCTATTTCTTTCTATATATATATAAAAAAAAAAAATATATATATATATTATTATATATATATATATATATAATATATATATATATAATATATATATATATATATTATATATATATTATATATATATATATATATATACTCCATATAAGAAAAATCTTTCTGTTTGCCAAGATGACTTACATTAAAACACAGCTTTCCTTCATTGTTTTTGCGGATTATTAATTCCTACTTCGTGATGGTTTCAGATTTGAACTTTCTTCCCGACAACTCGCTGTCACACGTCCATGCTGTTTGCTATTCGTGCGATCTGTTCTATCATCATCATCATCATCATCATCATCATCATCATCATCATCATCACCATCATCATCATCATCATCATCATCAATTTGTACCCCTTAATCAATTCGATCTTTCTACAACTCTGTTACATCCAACAGTTTCTCCTAACCAGTCTTCGTTGAACCGTAACATAACATCATCTTTATTTATCAAGGGTACAACATTTTCCTCCTTTGTTCCCCAAAATATCTTTATTCCAGTCCCTATAACAAATGATCTGTGCTGTGTTATAAACTTTTCAGCCTACCGCATCTTCCCTCCAAATTCAAAAACCCGAGATTCTTTCAAGCTTTCTTGAAATACGATGTAACATCATCCAGTTTTATTCCACCACGCTATAATCATCGTGTTATTACATCTATGATTTCTCCCTTGCTAATACAGTCGTCCCGCCTAACCCCTAACACCTTACAATATCAAGTGCTCCCTTACGCTCATAACACAAGTCACTATTCACATTTCCAATGTGTAATCGCATAACAGCCGAAAACTTCTGCTGGTTTTACCGTTAGGTTATTCAAATTTCATTTACATCTTATTTTTCGCATTTCTCTACTAAAGTGATGCTGAGGATAAATGTAAACCTAATGCTTACATCTGAATTAATTTCATGTGAGTGAACAAGATATCACGGTCGAATGTCTCAATCACAAGAATATAATTTCTTCCAGAATATTCTATGTTATTTTTCCTAATTATCTCGTCAAGTTTCATACATGTGACAAACAAATGTTTTCCGAGAAAGTAACGACCCATTCATCCGAGAACCGGATCTAGAAAATTTTGCGATATTCTTCAGGAAATATTAAGTCAGGTTGTTCTTGAGTGTTACTGGTAACATGTAACCCAGTTCAACCTGTCGCGTGGTCAGGTCGTCGGCGACTAAACTGGCAACCCCCACCGAGCTTGCTTGATGAGGAGGGTGGTTGTTGGACACCCTTCGGCACGAAAAATAAGACCCGTCAAAGGGCGGAAGAACTACTGTGTAGTCAACGACCAATTCAATAAGTACCTTGTCGCGGTGAAGTACCTGTGTGCTCCATTGACCCGGAGAGCTATGCTGGAGGGAGAGAAATCTTCTGGCAGGTCTTACCAAGCCAGACACGTCGAAGGGTAGGAGACAGACAAAACCGTACCGACAATAAATCGAAGCGTCGGCAGCAGAGCGTGGATTTAGTTATCGGCAGGACCTAACAGATCAGATTCCTGGCTTTGAACTAGCAGGATATCATGTAGAGGATCTTGAATACAAGAGAATAGATGAGACCCTAATATTTCTAGTTAGATGGAAATTGCGGGACCACATGGAACAGCGCTCTGTGACGCCTATAGTATGCGCAACCGAAACCCCTAAAAGCGGCGTCCTATGGGACGACGTAGATGAGAGATGAATATTTCCAAACTTAAGAAATTTCCATAAAAGTTGAGCCAAAACTGCTAAACTTGATTCAATGAAGAAACATACTTTTTAGTTTAGATAATGAAGTTTTTGCATTCGTCCGAATTAGAATATCCTTTTTATTTGACCATCATATTTCTGAATGTCACCGGTTAAAATTGCTTCCACATTTTACATCCAAAATATTTCTCAGGAATTTTAGTTTTTTTCGACTATCCATTTCCACATAACGGATACTGATCGCTGAAAACGTTATATTACGCACGCACGCAGGCACACACACACACACACACACACAACACACACACACACACCACACACACACACACAAGCACACACACATACTAAAAAAAAGGGGTCACATGGCCAATTGTACGAGAGCAATGTCAAAATATAACAGTCATTTTCGGCACATATTCTGTAGAGTATACACTGCACACACAAGATTTTAATTAACGTCTTGTATTTGTAACACAGATATTTACATTTGAAAGACAAGTCAGCTTTCTTTCATTCGTTCCTTGTACTTTTGGCACAGTTTTCACACAATAAACTATTTTCCCAGTAAGTTTGGCTCCTTCTTGGGTTTCCTTTTCTCTCTGTTGTCAGAATCCTTCGTCTGGTTTCATTAATCTGCAGCCTCTGCTCCTGGGTGTAACCGAACGAACAGCACACAACGAAGTAATGACACCATTTTAGATGATGTTACAGATCATCTTTTATTTGACCAAATCCTTGAAACTTGCCTCAACACTAATCAGCTTTCGAATAATTATTACAATTCGCTGGGTCGTTGATATACACTCGGGAAAGCGGAGTGAAGCCTTTCTTTGGAAACTGCGACTTCACAATCAATAAGACTTTGTGTACGTGTGTGTGTGTGTGGAGATGTCTGTGTGTGTGTGCACATGTGTGTATTTGTGTGTGTGTATTTATGTGTATGAAGGTGCGTAGCTTAGTGGTTAGCGTATTCGGCTCCCGATCGTAAAGCGATGAGTTCGATACCCAGCGATGCGTTGTGTGCTTGATCAAGGCACTTTATTTCATGTCACTCCAGTGCACTCGATTTGCAAAAATGAGTTGTACCTGTAAATAATTACAGGTTTGGGGGGTTTGGGGGGAGCAGCCTTGTCACATTCTGTGTCACGCTGAGTCTCCTTGAGAACTACATGTCTGTGAAGCGATCAGCTTCTAGAATGGAAATTTTGTGAGTAGGCTGTTCCGGTTGGTTCGATCAACCGGGGCATTGGTCGTCACAATAGACGGAGAGCAAGTTCATATATATATATATATATATATATATATATATATATATATATATATATATGTATATATATGTGTAGATAGATAGATAGAGAGAGAGAGAGAAAGGGAGAGAGATAGAGATAGATAGATAGATAGATAGATAGATGATAGATAGATAGATAGATAGATAGATAGATAGATAGATAGATAGATGGATAGATGAATATGTATGAATCAAAGCAGTTTAATTTAAATTCGCTAATACTCTCGAGTTTCAAGCTAGTCTTCAGCCATTTTGGATTTGTCCACTCGTACTTATGTGTGTGTGTGTGTGTGTGTGTGTGTGTGTGTGTGTGTGTGTGTGTGTGTGTGTGAGTGAGTGTATGTGTGTGTGTATATGTACGCATGTATGTCTGTAAAACGTACCACGAAATCTGTTTACGTGTCCTTCAACAATGGACTTCCCGTCGCCATGGTAAATGATTGAGTAGGTTTCTTGAGCAACTGTTTGTACGCATTGGTCTCCGGTGCGTATTAAGCTAAAGAGGAAGATAATGACAATACTTCGTTCATGTCTAGAAGAGGAATTAAAACGATATTTAAATTACTTCCACCAAACATCTACATAAATTTACGCTAAAATTTTCAATAATAGTTTTTAAAAGATTGTATGGAATTCTTAGACAAATTCTAAGATTTCTTCTCAGAATTCTCATATAAAAATGCTTTTATACTGAAATATAAATATCGATGAATATTCATACCAATATCGCTGTTGTGATTGAAGACTACTTGATTAAGTCGACAGCAGAAAAAAAAATGATCACCCTTTAGAAATCCTTAATTGAAATTGTTAGCAGAACATTAGTTGAGAACATCAATATCTTTCTTATATTAGCGACGGTTTATATTCAAAGACGATGTCAATGAGAGCGAATAACAATGAGGGAGGATATTGGCGACCGAACACACAAAGAATGCGTTTGGGTCTTTACAAAAACCGCCTCATTCTGTGTTACTCTAATGAAACGACAACAATGTTATTTATTTGAATATCTATTAATTGGAGTAAAATTGGTTGCTCCATAATTCATTTCTCTTCTACTGTTTTTTTTTTTAATCGAGAAATCGAGCTTTATTAAAGACGTATCTTGAGGACTGATGTGGCATCAGCTACGTAACGCGAAACATACTCGAACAATGTGTACAAATATCATTCACACACCGATTGATATGGTCACAGAACTACTATTGTTTTTTTTCTTTTTCATTTTTGGTTTGTTTTTTGGGGGTTTTTTTACTATTTTTTTAGTCCGAATATGCGAAGGCGCATGGATCAGTGGTTAGAGCGTCGAGCTTACGATCGTGAGGTTGTGAGCTCGAATCCCGGACCGGGCT
>NC_043002.1:2361355-2426355 GCF_006345805.1 Octopus sinensis
AAGTGGACGGACGTCTATTTGTTTCTCTCCCAAGTCAGTAGCAAGGTACACAGCTTCAAAACTTAACTGACCTTAAATATATATATATTTGTAACCACGTGTTTGCCTACAAACCCGTAAGTACGTTTTCATTTAACTACAAATTGTTATATACACCTGTTTTTCTTTTAATATCCTCAAACAACCAAATAATCAAAACTCACACCTTAAGAGGAACATTTATATATATATACACTTCTTTAACTCCCAAGAAAGAATATATATTTTCAAAAATCAAAAGGAAAACAAACAAAAGAAAAACAAACATGACTAACTTGCAGGCCTGCAACAGACGAAATTGGTCTGATAACGAAATTGATGTTTTAATAAACACATGGTTCTCTCTTTCCCAAACAGAAAATCTAAATGTTTTGTGTTTGAATGAGATTGCCGAAAAAACATCACAAGTGGTCAACACACGATCCGTCAAACAGATTCGTAGCAAACTGAAACATATCGAAGTATCTTTCAAACTGACAAAAGGCCATTATGAAAAGCTTCTTCATATTTTCACAGTTCAATGACAGCAACAGCTAGAAAATCAGCAGCCACAACAACAACAACAACAGAATGAGCCATTCCTGGTTCCCAGCACAATGGCTGACCCTAACATCGGTCAAGCACAACAACAACAACAACAGCCACAGCAACAAGAACAACAACAGCCACTCCTCAACTCTAGCTTACTAGATGATTCACTAAATGCCAGTATCTTTTCACCGCTCTCACGGCAACCACCACAATTATCATCATCATCATCACCACCGCTGCCACCATCGTCTTCTATCACCAAAAATACCAACACAGAAAACAAATAAGAAACCACTGCCCTCTTCCCCCACATCACCACCTCAATACTACTGCAGTAACAAAAACTTAAAGAAACATAGGAAGCAGAATGCGCCCCCCACGGCACAAACAAGAAATCCCAAAATATGCCGCTATTCACTGCGCCAGAGACTCTGCACAAATAGTGACTGCATCTTCACGCATCTACCCGGCACTAGACGCACCACCGGCCAATGCCAAAGCACGCATCCCACAATAACATCAACACCACCAAATAGTAAATCGAAATTCAAAACACACACAACTCGGAGTCCCAAAATCTGCCGGTATTCCCAACGTGAGAGATCATGTCTGCTGAGTGACTGTCCCTTCACTCATCTTCCAGGGACCCGACGCACAAACAGAAACGGGGCTTCAAGCCAACACACAAACCTGAATAAAAATAAAAATAAAAATAGAAACACACCATGCTGCAGTAATGCTGGTCCAGTCTTTTCAGGAAGACACAACAACAACAAAAGTGGAAACTACAACCCTATCCAACAGTGCAACCACACCTCCAGCCAAAACTGCTCCCTAAGCAGGAAAATTTTTTTTAGCCATGTTGAACATGGCAAAAGAGATACACAAAACATTCTAGCCATCACTCAACACCATCCTATGCTATTACCCCAGTGCACCAATTCCCCACATTGCTGCCACTAACACACACAAAAAATCCAAGCCCCCTGCAACAGTCAAAACCAGCCACTACACTGACCTCCACATTCCTACTCAATGCACAAGGTGTCAACCCTTCCATCAATGCACAAAAATGGAAGGTCCAATTCATTGAAGACTGGGTTGGTAACCATTCACACCACATCCCTTTCTTCATTTTCACTGAGACCCACCTTGACAACTCCCACTTGGAAGCCGAAGTGAGAGTGAAGAATTTCACAACCATCCGCGCGGATCGTATCGGCAGGAGGAAGGGTGGAACTACCATTTTCCTGCATGATTCATTTACGGCAGATGGAAATAGTATATTCTCCAACGGCTACTGTGAATCAGTCACCGTGCACAACAAAGCCAATGACCTGACAGTAATTGGGCTCTATAGGCCGCCCCAAACACCCATACTGTGCTTTAAAGAATGCCTCAACAGCATTAAGTGCTTTATTCAACAGTGCCATTCTAGCAACCTACTCATGATGGGAGACTTCAATCTACCCTGTGTTGACTGGACTACAAACTGTTTGAAACCAAGCACTCCCACCTCAACCGCTGACAAAGAAGCAGCAGAGTCACTTTTCGACTTTACGAATGAGTTTCTTGTCCCAACTTGTCCTTGCACCAACAAGACATCAGAACAGTTTGGACCTAGTGTTTAGTAACCACACTAACACTATACATAACGTTACAGTGGAAAAAACCCTTCTTTCAGACCATGACATGGTTCTCTGTAACATGAAATTCCACCAGCCGAAAGCTAATCCTAGTGACCTTCCTCCAGCCCACCCATTTGACAACATGGATCTCCATAATGCCAACTGGGATGCAATCAGGAACGAGCTATCACATGTTGACTGGTCCTTTACACATACACACATCTCCACCAACCATAAAACATCTTGGCAGATCTTTGTAGACACCGTCACAGACATATGTGCAAAACACTCCCCACCAAGACCTGTGAACAAAAAGTGCAGAATCCCCCAAAACAGAAAAACCATTATCATAAAAATAAAAAGAACAAACAAAAAAATTAACAAACTAAAGTACTGCCAACAGCAACACACACATTCGACGGCTATCGCACTGCTTGAATCCAAAAAATATAACCTCCAACAATGCATGAAGACCCTCATCAATAACCAAAGATCAGCTGAGGAGAAGTGGGCCATTGAAAAAATCAAACACCACCCCAAAGTGTTCTTTTCATTTGCGAGGAAACGCAGGGTCACTGTCTCCACTGTAGGCCCTCTAATTGACGAAACTGGCACTCTCCAAGATAATGCCAAATCCATGGCCGAGATACTGCAGAAACAATACTGCTCTGTTTTCAGCAATCCTGATATGGCCGATCTGGGCTGTATCAGTGATGTCAACCCCCAACACACTATATCGGACATAATTTTTAGTGCCCCTGATGTCTTAGCGGCGATAAACGAAATAAAACACAATTCAGCAGTAGGCCCCGATAGGTTCCCTGCTTGTGTCCTGAAGGTGTGTCGACACCAACTTGCATCTCCCCTTGCTAATCTGTGGAGAAACTCACTGGATGCTGGCTATATTCCAAAAAACCTTCTGTCCCCTGTTGTCCCAGTTTTCAAAAAGGGAAACAAGTCCCTTGCAGTGAACACCGGTCCGATCTCACTCACCTCTCATATCATCAAGGTATTTGAGAGGGTGGTGAGATCTCGAATAACCCAATTTCTGGAAAGCAACAGACGGCTGATCTCCAACCAACATGGGTTCCGTAATGGAAGGGACTGCCTAACGCAGCTCCTGCATCACTTTGAGACATTTTGAGAGCTTTGGGAGAGGGCTCCAACACCGATGTCATCTACCTTGATTTCAGTAAGGCCTTCGACAGGGTCGATCACAAGATCCTATTGAAAAAACTATCCAACATTGGTGTCTCTGGAAAGTTACTGAAATGGATCAAGTGTTTCCTGACAGACAGATCTCAACATGTTGTAGTTGAAGGGGTAAAATCAAGCCCAGCCAAAGTCAGTAGTGGCGTTCCGCAAGGCACTGTGCTGGGCCCACTTCTTTTCATCATTTACATTAATGACATTAATGACATCATCAAGCACAGCAACATAAAAATTTTTGCAGATGATTCCAAGCTACAGAAGGTCATAAATGAGGCGAGTGACCGGACATGCCTTCAGTCAGATCTACTGGCTGTTATCCAATGGCAGAAAAAACAATATGCTGCTGAACGAGGATAAATTTGAGTTAATCCACTTTGGAAAAGAGGATGCCCTGAAACTCCCATACTCCCTTCCTTCAGGTGAAACTCTCGCGGCGTCCACAACATCAGAGACTTGGGAGTAATTGTGGACAACAACATAAGCTGGGCCACTCATATAAGCACCAAAGTTGACATGGCCCGCAGAATGTGTTCCTGGATTCTCAGAACTTTCCAGTCGAGAGATATCCACACCATTATCCTTCTCTTCTCCACTTTTGCCCGACCCCACCTTGAATACTGTTGTCCACTGTGGTCTCCCCACACAATACAAGTATCATAAAAGTTGAAGCACCTCAAAGGGCAATCACAAAAAAGATAGATGGCATGACAGGCCTCGACTATTGGGGTCGACTAGAAAAGCTAAAACTTTATACTCTCCAACGTCGTCGTGAGCGCTACATCATCTGCATGATGTGGAAAATATTCCATCAGCATTGCCCAATGATGTTGGCATCACCTTTAGGGTACATCCAAGGCTTGGGCCCCGTGCCATCCGCCCAAAACAAAAATCGCACTCTCATCTCATAACAACAATACGGCACAATTATTTCACCTCAATTGGCCCCGCTCTCTTTAACATTACACCAAAACACATTAAAACAGAACTGACCCTATAGGGTTCAAGAAGTCTTTGGACAGATTCCTTCAAAAAATCCCGGATAAACCCCCTACACCGGATATGTCTCTGTAAACAATAACTCTCTACTTGAGTGGGCCATAGTGCCCAAATTCTGACTTGAAAGACTTCACCAGGTGGTGCTATTAAGTTAGACATGGCCTGGGCCAATAATGGCCGAAACCTATCAAAGTATCAAAGTATCAAAGTATATATATATAATATATATATATATATATATATATATTATATATATATAAAATTTTATTTTATATTAATTAGGAAATACTTGTTTGTTAGTTACATTCGTAACTGATAAAATCTAAAAATATAGGAATAATTATAGAATTATATGAAGTTATGAAGAGCCCTGATGATTGGAGGTGTAGTTAAGACATGTTTCTGAAAAAGACTGATGGTCTCGGGAGCGTTAAACGCACCTCCATTATCTAAGAGAATTTCTATCCATTACTCAACATTTAGAGATAGAAATAAACGGAATAGTACCGGTCTCAGCAAACTGATTTGGAATTTAAAAGACCACAATGAACAATTTCATTTGGAATGGTTGATCCTCTCAATTTCGATACCATATGACAAAGGCAAGAAATTCTGTCTTCTCTGCAATTCTGAGCTATTTTTCATTATTTTTTCTAAAAATACTCTAGTAAACACGGTTATAGAACGAGCATACAGATGTAAGCATTGGCAAAAGCATACTTTTAGTGCATATAAGTAGTCTCTATCATTATATATAGTTTAGACTTTAATTTCCTTTATATTTAACATTCACTATTAATATCCCTACTCTTTCTGTTAGCTACTTATGACGTTATATCATATAACGTTTTTTTAAACAATATTAATAGCGTTCTGTCTATCGCTATACGAATCCTTCATTTTTTGCTAAAATGTCGTATTGACAAGTTTCGTTTTTTCACTTTCCCGAAGAGAAGATTGCATTGTTTATACCTTTTATTCTTTTGAATAAGTATCAGTGGAATTTTTGAAACATATGTAGAAAGAAAAAATACTTGTTTAAACCTGCGTTGACTCCATTTTTTATGCCTATATATATATATATATATATATATATATATATATATATATATATGTACGTATTCTTTTATTCTTTTATTCTCGTTCCAATTATCAGACTGCGGCCATGCTGGAGTACCGCCTTTAAAGGCTTTTATATTTGAAAGCGTAATAACTCAGTCGCACACGGTGTTGACTTATAAAGCGTTTAATAGACTTTGTAATATATTGCGGGTGCATATCAAAAGATGTGTCCCCACAAGTGATTAACCCCTCGTACCCTGTTCATGACAACTAATTTGTACGTAGATACGGAACTATAGTTGTAAAGATGGTAAAATGTCTATACAAGTAAATGGGGGTCAAGTGATATTGTTAAAAGTTACCGAAAACGTGCTCAGTTTGGGGGTCTCTTTTAAAGGCTTAGAGTCGAGTGGGACGGTGCGTAGCTTTGAAGAGAAGCATGTGGTTAGTTACATCTAAGAAATGGGTTAACGTTTACCGTGAACAGAAGCAGGATTGTTTATGGAGATAATCATGTATGAAGTTAATATCTGAAGTGGAACGTCGGCGAGCCGTCAGAATCGTTAGCACGCCGGACAAAATGCTTAGCGTCACTTCGTCCGTGTTTACGTTCTGAGTTCAAATTCCGCCAAAGTTGACGTTGCCTTTCATCCTGTCGAGGTCCATAAATTAAGTACCAGTCAAGTAGTGGGGTTGATGTAATCGATGTACGCCCCCTCTCCCTCCGGAATTGCTGGCCTTCTGCCAAAAGTTGAAACTAATATTTGTAGAGGGTTGTTACTAATTTGAAATAAAGAAAAGATTGCGACGTTCAATAATACTTTGGATAAACGAAGCGAGTTATACAGATTGCTAGAGAGTAAAAGGGAAGGAAAGCCGAAGAAGCTATTCTACAACTTTTGGAGGCAAAGTGTTGGAATCTAAAGATAATAAACATAGCTATCAGATAGAAGATTGCTTTGAAGCTAATCAGTGCCGTGTCGCTGCTTCAGAGTGAATTAACAACTAAATTACTTCTGGAAAAGTAAAATGATTGTTTATTGAGAAGAACGTTAGATATGTGTCGTACTCTCCTGTGGTCTATATCTGCTAGTTTGCATCTGAGGAATTTATTGGCAACTCTTGTTTAATCTAACGTAATGGAACTCTGGTGTATGAGCTTTAGTGGGGATTATTAAAGATTTATAAAAGTAGTGTATTTCTCATACTAAACCACTCCTATGTTCTGTTAGGACTTATGAAAGCTTAGAGTATCCAAGCTTTTGAAAGATTTATGTTTAGCTATAAAAATTGCTGGTGCTTATTAAGAGGGTTTAAGGCGAAGGACAGATTCGGAGAAGAATCAGAAAAATAAAGTTGACGCGGTTTTAATAACTAAAGTAGGCTTTAGCCGAAGTAAGAACATCCTTTTTGATTTTATAAGGTGTGTTGCTTGCTTCTTTTATGAACCATATATATCTCGACAAAGTTGTAAGTTCTTTTTATTTTCATTAGGGTAGTTGAACGAATGGATGTGCCGACAAAATCAGCTTTTAAATATTCGTATTATATAGGACTAAGTTTTATATGGGCGATTGTGCAATACAATTGTATTGTTAGGAATAGAAGTGGTTACATTTAAGCTTCTTAGTAACATAGATGTTGCTATGTTGGGTAGAAAACCGAGACCGGTTAGTACAACCGGTATATATATTAAAACTTGTTAGTGGAGTATATAGATTGGTATGTTTTCGTTATTTAAGACTATCACAAATGCTTCAGTCAGTGTTAACTATCTCCATATATGAAATGCAACACTACATTAAAATACATAAATACACATTATTGTATAAGTGCTCATACATACACACACGCACACACACATGCTCGTACGCATACGCACACATACACACACATACGTATGCACAAAAAGAGGGGCGGAGGGAGGGAGATTCATGGAAATTATTTTCCCCTAGTTTTCTTTTCTACTAACAAATGCAGTTTTATTTATCTTAGAAAATGCTTTCAATTTGATTCGGTGAGAATGCTTTATACTTTAACAGAAAGAAGTTTTAACAGAAAGAGATGTTGTGGCTTTCGTGCCACATTCATTTACGCGAATAACTTTTTACAAACTGTTCTCTCAATTCAGCCATGCGTGGAACGGGGGTATTATTCATGGAAATCACTATTTAATTATGTGGTTTCTGGAAAAAGTCATTCTTCTACTAGAACTGAATTCACGAATTTCGCTTCTAATAGAACCCCGTAGGCTGCAGGTGGAAAATGTAAGTAATGGCCATTGTGTTTCTTTAGAGAATAAGGTTTGCATCCATTCATCAGAAGTTGCACGAAATTACATTTTAACGTTTTCTGAGTTTATAGGACAATTTCTTAGTCACAATTATTCCGATTGCTTAATGAAACTCAAAATATCTTTACACGAACCTATAGGTTAAATTCCATTGGAATAAGGTTAAAAACATTTTTATTCAAAAGCTAAAAGTATCTATGTACATAGAGAGGAATTCCTTGATCACGTATTATACTTATGCACCAGATGTATCCGGCCAGTTTTCTAAAGTATATCATGAGATTTTATAGAAGTTTAACTGATTCTACAATAGATACTCCGTAGGTTTGTAAATGCATGATTCCGTGAGCTTACTCGTTTAAACAGTTACGCAAAACATAATTACAACTTTTGTTAACTGGTCAATGTCTATCAGAGATTTAGCTCCCTTATTCGGGTTTCTTGTGTTTTCTTTCATTATTTATTACAATTCTATATCGCTATTTGTTTCCAATGATTTTATCACAGCATCTATAGGTCAGACTCAGAATAGCAACGTATATATATATATATATATATATACATATATATATATACATGTATGTATGTATATATATACATGTATGTATGTATGTATGTATGTATGTGTGTATGTATGTATGTATGTGTGTATATACAATTATTTGGATAATAAAACCATAAATGCTAATGGCTAAGCCAGTCCGGAAAGGGCGGAAGCCGAGCTGTCTTAACTGATGAGGCAACGGAAATAGTCGAAACTGATGCGTCAATATTAAGATTTCTCGATCGGTATTTTTCGGACGATTATGGTCCCTGTAAGTGTGTATGTTTTCACTCATGTGCGTTAAATACAGCAATAGAGCGATTTAGCTCTTATTTCTTGCAATGTAGTTGTTTCTTGACTCCCTAGTCACATTTAGTGACATTTATAATTCTCATTTTTGGTGAAACATTACAAAATAGTGTTTATATCCATTTTATATAGACCCATTAACGAATCGGCAAATCATCCAATTACTTGGATGAGGAAAACCTAAATACTAATGGCGAGTGAGTCCAGAATGAGCGGAAGCTGAGCTGTCTTAGTTGATGAGGCAACGGAAATTGCCGAAAAAGACGCGTAAGTCTTAAGAATTCTCGATTGACACTTTCCAGACTATTATGGTTCCTGTTAGTGTGTGTGTTTTCATTCATGTGCGTTAACTACAGCACTAGAGCGATTTAGCTCTTGTTTCTAGCAATGTAGGCTTTTCCTAACACCCTAGTCGCATTTAGTGACATTTATATGTCGTTTCCTCATTTTAACATTTCGAAGTGTTTCAACATAATAAAAGAAAAGAAAATGAGAAATATAGAAATGTTTCCTTTATTCTGTCCGAATATAGATGCAAGCTTCCACAGAACGATAAATAATGATGATGATGATGATGATGATGATGATGATGATGATGATGATGATGATGATGATGATGATGATGATGATGATGATGATGATGATGGTGATGATGATGATGATGATGATGATGATGATGGTGATCGTTATCTTGAAATGTGCGATGCTTACTTTGAGGCGGGAGAAAAGTATAAATTGTAGGAGTATAGAATGTCCAAACGGAGAGAGAATGGAAGACCCGGATGATGATGGGCACAAGTGCCTTGGGATCCTGGAGCTGGACGATATCTTGCACCGAGAAATGAAAGACAAGGACGTCATTGCATATTTCACGGGCCTCAAACTTCTCTTGAAATCAAAGCTCAACTCAAGGATCCTTATGACTGCCATCAACATATGGGCTGTTGCTGTGGTCCGCTGTAGTGCACCCATCCAGAAATGGGCACAAGCAGAGATTGACCAACTCGATCAAACTACCCGAAATACATTGACAATGCGTGGTGCCCTCCACCTTCAGGCGAATGTACACAGGCTCTTCATGAAGAGGGGTAAAGGTGGACGTAAGCTGATTAGTGTACGGGAGGGCATCAACAGTGAAAGAAGAAACATGGCAGAATATTTGCTAAACAGCAAAGAAGACCTCCTACAGTATACTGTTAATGCAGAAGGGTTTACCAAAAATGACTTGAGAGGGCTCATGAATTCCTATCAAGAACAGCCAACGAGAGAGAAGAAACCCTACTCCGCATGGAATTACATGGTCAGTTCCACCGTGAAACCAACAAATTAAAAGACCAGGAAGCATCATAGAAGTGGCTTAACAAAGGTGACCTCAGGAAGAATACAGCCCAGCACCCGGTATTGAATACCAACTAAGTCAAAAAGAATATATACCACACAAGTGCAACAGATCTCTGCAGAATCTAGTCAACCATAAAGGTTATCCCTATTGCCATCAGAGCATTGGGTTCAATACCACCCAATCTGAAAAAACATCTGAAGAGCTTACAAAACCCTCCAATCTAGATGTATTGCAAAAGTCGGCATTACTTGGAACTGTACGCATATTGCGTAAAGTAGTGTCTGTCTGAGGTCCTTGTTATGGCTTGACAAACAATACAAACCCAGGGTAGACACAATATCTTCAATCAACAACCCCACGATATTGTATACTGCGAGACGTCTATAATAATAATACTAAGAAGAAGACGCCGAC
Source organism: Octopus sinensis (assembly GCF_006345805.1). Taxonomy (NCBI): domain Eukaryota; kingdom Metazoa; phylum Mollusca; class Cephalopoda; order Octopoda; family Octopodidae; genus Octopus; species Octopus sinensis. The sequence continues at coordinate 2,371,726 of NC_043002.1, forward strand.
AAAAGCGATACCTGTCAAATACTGGGATCCATATAATTCAATACTTATCCCCCCCTATATTTGCAGGCTTTGTGCCAAAATTTGAAACCAGTAGTAGTAGTAGTAGTAGTAGTAGTAGTGAAACGTGAATCTCTTTACTATCGTTATCTTCTTTGATCATAAAAGCAATCGTTAAGTTAATAACAGTTAACTCTTTTAAACCATTAATCGAGCAGCAACATAAATCTGCAAGTAGACCTTATTTAATCGAACAGATAGACTTGCCTTTCAGTTAACCCTGAAATATTAAATGTCAAATAAATTCGGTTGCATTAGCCTTTGTCAAACAAATAATGCAAATATTGATCTTCAGCTAACCGCCATCAACTAGTAAAAGAAACAAATTCACAGTGTACTAGACCTCAAAGCCGAATGTTGCGCAGTATGAAATTTAAAACATTAATGGTGCTTTGAAAATTATCAGAGATTATTTTCAGCATTTCTAAAACAGCGCAAATTAATCATATAATTTTATAGCTAAACTACAATAAAAGCAAATTTATGGCATAGAATCCTTGATATTATTTTGTGAATAAATTTTCAGTGAAATGTTCGGAAGGTTTGTTCACTACGTGTTTCGGCACTTAAAGTTCTAAAACCTCATTACCCTTTGTAAACATTATTTACTATCTAAGATTGTCAAATAGGAATAAGGCTTTAGAAGTAGGAGTTTTATAGACACACACACGCGCGCTCTCTCTCTCACACACACACACACACACACACACACACACACACACACACACACACACACACACACACACACACACACTCACTCACAAAAAGAACAAGATGACTACGGCCAGAATTGAAGTCTTATTTCCATGAGGAGGAAGATGATTGAAATAGTGGAACAATGGATTCTACCATTTACGGTATTTCACTCTTATTCCTTTGAACTTTCCTTGCAAATCTTTTCGAGTGTTTTGTTATCCTTCATCTCACTAGGATTGATAAAATAAATACCAGTAACACACTCGTGTCAATTTACCCACGCATCACTATAAAACTTAGTTTTCGTTTAGTGAAGAGAAACCAACAAATATTAAATGCTAATTTAAATCTCATTTTATTAGCTGACTACTAAGCAGTTTATTTGCAATTAGTATCATTTGACTATATATAATTGGCACCTCGGCGGTCACGACGATGAGTGTTGCAGTTGATCCGATCAACGGAACAACGTGCGTGTGAAATTAACGTGTAAGTGGCTGAGCACTTCACGGAAACGCGTAACCCTTAACGTAGAACTCGGGGAGATTTTCCTTGTGAAACAGAATGATACGGGGCTGGTCCCTTTGAATTACAAATACAACTAACTCATTTTTGCCAGCTGAGCGGATGGGGAGTGGACTGGAGCTAAAGGACTTAACGCGTCGCCGAGAATCGAACTCACGACCTTGCGATCATAAGCCATATATAATAACCATCAAACCACTCGCTTTCACACTCAGATACATAATCGCTTTCGTATTCAACCAGAAATCACACAGAAGATATATGGTGTTCCATCCAACACATATATTTGCATGACACTTTAAGAACATAGCGCTTCGTCTGGTTCTGTAAATATCTCAACAGAATAAACGCAGAGCAATTAAGACGAGTAACCTGTTGAAAGGTTGACACTGTTAAAGGTGTTTCAGGGCACAGAATACTTTATTGTGCCGACACAATCAGTCACAATTTGTACGCAAATCGTTGAAGCTAGTAAAATATTTCTTATGCGCGGCGTCCTTCTTTAGAGTACGTTAACTGGAGTTAGCCATAGAGAGGAGACATAAAGTACAGTGGTAATAGTCTGTTATTTTTAACCCAAAGTCCTATGTTTGTCATATCACTCCATTATCATCCAAACTGTAAACCTGCATGATATAGTAAACTCTAACCTATAAATATTTATATACGACCGAATCGATAGACTCTCAGACTACTGGTGCTGTCCTTCCAGGCACTTAACACTTTTATTTTCATTAGAGCAGTCTCTAAATAGAAGCATATTTATGCTGCACAATCAGCCAGTAAGCAGCAGGAGAACTATATACTTGCTATATGCTTCCTGCTAATGTTGTCATGCAGTTTGTTTCATTGAACCTCATCTACAGTACACCTTCCATTTCTGGTTCTGGCTTGTAACTTGATCCAGATGCTGCATCTGATTGTGCATGTGAAGGCAGATGGTGCAATAATCCCGCACGCATCAACATATGGCTGCTTTGCTCAACTGTGATAGATCATACGAAAGAGAAAAATAAGTAGAGAGAGAGAGAGAGAGAGAGAGAGAGAGAGAGAGAGAGCGAGAGAGAAAGATTAGTAAATAGAGACGAACATGTTAGATCATTCATGAAGAATTGGAAATTAACATATCCCTTTTTTAGGCTAATAGTCTATAACTAAACAGCTTTCCATTTCTACTAGACCGTTAAATTCTGTCTGCAAATTAACATATTTTCGATCAACGATATACGTAAAGAAAAACATTGGCAAGCTGTTCTCTGTTTAAAATGTACTTTATATCCATTATGAAATTATATCATGGTCGCTTCTAAAATGGTTTTCCGGAAATCTTATCTCCTTTAACCAAATCCATATTCTATTCATTCGAAACTAAGATAGTTGACAATGTTTGCTATCATTTCACATCTCAAAATGAAATTTATCTACTTTCGCTACCATATTTAATGTTCTGTTTTCATACTCTCATCACAACAAAATATTATCGATACAGTTTAATGTCGGAGAAGAACAGTGTGTTGACGAAAATAGTAGAACGCCTCACTATACAGCTTGCAGCGTTTAGTTTCATTACAGCGTATTTGCGAGGACAGGCTTAATACTTTCAGATAATGATATCTCACCAATTTATTATGACCACTCTTTATAACAGGTTCTCATTTAAAACATTCTGGAGAGATGAAAGACAGAATGAATCTCGACAGAATTTGCAGCCAGAATATGTCAACTAAACCGTATCACTATATTTTAGGGAATAAGTGAATTTTAAAAATAGCGGTTTTGTAAGAAGATTACCGCTTACGCAGGGCTGCTAAACACACTTAGTAAATAGTCAATGAAACAGAATCAATATTACTGGTATTCATGTTATTGATCTACAGGTACAGAATGACAAAGTCGTTACTGATGATAGGTTTGGACTATTTAAATAATCTGCAAATACCAAATGAAGAAGTTCAGGCTGTTGTGTTAAAACAATACGAACACGCTTGTTTTCGGTATCCAGGGTGCGAGGACTATTAGAGATAATACTTAATTATCTGTATTTCAACCAATTAAAAGCTCCTTATTTCTTTCAGATCTCCTATGGCCGTTAAAATGCTAACATAACAAATAGAAAAGACATCCAGTGATTATTGTCATATGCGCAGAAACCAAGGATTTAGAAATTGCCAACTTTCTCAATTGTTTGCAAGATTTTTTACATACAAAGTTTGGATGGAATTGGAAGCCTCTGGCTGCGATTCTTCAACTGTACCAAAGAATAACTAAACATTGCAAACGTTCGGGTTCTGTGAAGACCCTGCAATTTCATTCAAAGTGCTTAAAACTTTATCGATAATTATCCCGAAAAATTAATGAGGGCCATTGTCAAAGAGCTCCGGGAATTGGACTTGGCTATCAGAACTGTGGCACACAAGGACATTCGATACAGGTCGTGCTTACTGAGGAGAAACCAGCTTAAGAAGAAGAAAACTGTTCCATCCGAACCAATTGGTTACTAAACAAGTTTAAAACTTTCGCATTCTTCTCGATGAGAAAATTTTCTGCCAAGACCAAAAGTCAAACAGAGAAAATGACAGATTGTTTATGTACAGATCCTTCGGAATTCCCCAGTGGGATCCACACTAGGTTCCCAGCAACTGTGATGGTTTTATGAATTGTGAGTAAGGAGGTCATGTCATGCGACCCGCACATCCTTCCACAGGGTGTTAGAATTAATGCTACGGGTACCTTGGAGTGCTGGAGAGAGTTGCTGAGCAGTGGAAGGATGACGTAAGCTGTGCAATGCCACACATGATTCAACAACGCTCAACACCTCCAAATAAAGCTCACGTAACTCAAGAATAGCTATCAGACAATGTTTAAGATCATGTAACTTTATAATTTTAGTTTCCAAACTCGCAAGATTTAACTCCCAAGGACAATGACATTTGAAACGTTGTTGAAAGAGAGACGAATCGGCGCGTCGCAATATCATAGCTTCACTAAAGGCCGCCATTGTCCAGGTGATATCCAAACTGCATAAGAACCATTTTTATGCAGGTATGCCAACGATCTCGGTCTTGCATTGAAGCAGTCATCGAAGCTGAAGGTGAATTCCTTGAATAATCTGATAGGAAGGCTTATCGACAAAATGTGCGCAAATTTCTATTAAAATAAATGTGTTCTTGTTTTTTCAAGATTAAAGTTGTTTTATTAAATTATTGAAAATGTTCTTAAATATGTCTCGCACCCTATCAGAGCATCGTACGTTCATTTAATCATTCTGATTATATTTGTCAAGAATGGCCAAACTATATAATAGCGTTAGAAATTTTCTTAATCTTTACATCTGCTAACGAAAATCACAATTAATTCAGTCTAATTAAGAATACAAGAAGGTGGTGCGCTGACAGAATCTTTAGCACGTATGTCTTTAGGTTTGGAGTTCGAATTCCACTGAGGTTCACTTTGCTTTTCGTCCTTACGGAGACGATAAAATAAGCGACAGTTGAGTACTGGGGTCGATGTATTCAACTAATTCCTTCCCCAGAAATTGCTCGCCTTGTGCAAAACTTTGAAACCAATTAAAAGTACAGAAAAGTACAGAAGTACACTGAACCTATACAAACGTCAAGATTTAACTTATCTCGTTATATTTTATTGCTGTGGTAAACAGCTGTAAACTTCCCAGAGTTTTATTGTATTGCTGTTGTAAGTTCTGAAGAATCAATTTTCGGTTTTGTTTACAGAATTCTGTTTATTTAAGCGTAGACACAGATCCATAAGCCTTTGTTTTTGCGTCAAAAAAATAGGTTAGACGAAATTACTTGTAAACAAACATCACATAAAAAAGGAGGAAATCGTTTTAAGGAATTATATTAATTGATTATATATATACTAACCATCTTTATGTGTCTTTTGTGTATCGAAACTAAGAATAACAGTAAGGCCAGTTTATACATATTTGAAAAAGAAAAACTCTATCTTTCTTATAGACAGCTAATATTCTATTATGGTATCAAATACGATCAATTTTACGAGATATTTACGTTTGATGTATCATTAGAATTCTTTTTAGGTTTTATAGGAATCCATAATGATGTTTTTTCATACATTTTCCTTCGATTATGACCAACATCTCAATAACGTATAAGCATTCTAGCTTGAGAAATCAATCAATAACCTAAATTGATGGCATTTCCATATATTTCTTGTTCCAGTAGATTCTAGCTAGAATAGGAAGAAATATGAATTTATTAATGGTAGTAGTATATATGTATATATAATAGCACGCGTAACCTACTTGCTAAATGTAGGTAAACTATGCTAAAAGCAACGTCGAACTAGTTAGACCATAATGACTTTACAAGGATTATCTTCAAGGATTTTTAACCAGTTGAAATTAGATTTATTCTGTGCTGAACCACATAGCCTTTAAAAACAAATAAAAAAACTTTGAGTAAATTCATGAGAAAAATTTTTAAATGAAGTAACGTTGTGAAAAAGAAAGATTATGCCATTAGTAAAAATGAAATTTGCCGTGAAACAGGATAAAGTGAATGCTTGGATATCTTTATTATAATGGAATTTCTATAAGTAATTCTATGTATGTAATCGAAACCTCGGCAACTCTTCTTCTCGCCTCCTACCATGTCATCCCAAACATAACTCGTGTCTGATAGCACCTCTTATGCTAACTACTTCTCTCAAGTAAGAAGTAGAAGTAAATCATGTCACACACAACTGACACCAACAACAGCTCTGAGGCAAGAAAACAGAAAATGTAAGATGGCGGGAATCGTCTTTTGGTAGATAAGAATACCATTCGGTATGCCTGTTCTTTGGCGATGGAATGGACGAAGAAGAAGACATATTCTAGAGTCTAAAATTATAGAGGGACACACAGGTCAATATAATATAACATTTACAAAAAGAGGAGAGAATATATACTTATATATTACAAAAGCCATTAGAAAACCTCCCGGTGGGTCAAGTTTCTTGTACAATTATTAAAAAAGGTGTTTGATGAATCCCGTTTTGTAGGATCTCCTTTGTCTTTTTCTAATTTGGTGGAAGCCAAGGGATAAAGGTGATACCAACAATATAATTGAACACGTAACCATCGAAGATGGTATTTCTAGGCATATTTACCGACTGCCTGTTCAAGAATGTCATCAATGAGAAACCATTATTATATTTGAGATTTTAGGTCCCAAAAATATACGTGTGTTGATGTTAGAATGAACCGATATTCCTAATGTCTAAAAGAATTGACTGAAACGAAACGTTTTAACCTATGGCAATGGCATTTGGCAGAGTGTTTGGTAAGAAAAGTACTTATCAAAACCATTTCGGTCAGAAGCAAAGAATACTTGGTGTTTCAGAGAAATAGAAAAAGAATGACTTGAAAATGTAAATAACAGAAAAGTGTCGAATTATTCGTATTTCGTTTATTGTTTCTGGTTTTACAAGATTCAATGTTAAATATTTGGGGATATAATCATGATAAGTAACAATTAGAGAGCGATCCTCAAGATTTGTAAGAATTAAGTTAGCTTTATTCTCAGCCAATTAAAACGATAAGTAGTAGTAGTAGTAGTAGTAGTAGTAGTAGTAGTAGTAGTAGTAGTAGTAGTAGTAGTAGTAGTAGTAGTAGTAGTAGTAGGAAAATCTAATATTGTTACTATTAGCATCAATAAAGCTTCTTTGCCGTGACGCCCGCATTCTTGAAGTCTTGGGAAATGGTTTTAAGTATTATTAATCTCTTAATATCTTTTACACTCAAAGCTTTTTAAAAGAATCTTAAAAGAACCGTCTCTACCGAAACAATGTCTAAAGGGCCTATTAATAGATTGCCGTCAACTAATTGCCATCTTTATATGTTTTACAAGAAAACAATTATACAATACATGGTTATTTATTACGCATGTGTATGTGTGTATGTGTGTGTGTGGTGTATGTCTCTACGTATATATATATATATATATATATATATATACATATATAAATATATATATATATATATATTATATATATAATATTATATATATATATATAATATATATATATATATATATATATATACGTATATACATAAACGTGAGTGCGTGTTGCAGGATTTTACTGAGCCATCCCTAAAAGACTGACGATACTATTGAAGCAACAAGACCAGATATGATTGCAGAAGATATAAAAAGAGTGTAAGATCATAATCTTTAATTTACCGTACGATACCAGAGTGGCTACCAAAGACACTGTAGAAAAAAAACCTTTGGAAATATTAGAACCTAGCGATAGAGGTGAAGACCAAGACACGAAGACCAAAACGATACTCTTGTAAGTAGTGCACTTGCCGATAGAACACCTACAGAAATCAGCATTGCTTAGAACTGCAAGAACTCTTCGCAGGGATCTTGAATCACGACCAGTGTCACCTTAGTCTGCAGGCTGGGGAAAGCTGACACTTTCCATCATTCCCAGCAAAATAATCTGTGTTTTCATATAATAATAATAATAATAATAATAATAATAATAATAATAATAATAATAATAATAATAATATTCAGAGAACACCGGGGACGTTTAAGAAGAGAACACCGGGGACGTTTAAGAAGAGAACACCGGGGACGTTTAAGAGAGAGAACACCGGGGACGTTTAAGAAGAGAACACCGGGGACGTTTAAGATATAAGAAGGAAAATACAGAGCTCCGAAATCTATCCACAAACATCGAAAACAAGGACATCCTATGGAGCCAAAGATTTACTAACAAAGAATTGGACTGTATCCGAGTAAATAATACTAATTGAAATTTACTATTTTCGAAACGAAATGATGTATTTTGACTCGATATTATCTCCACCTCTAACACAACACATGTAAACATGCGTGGAACATCACGATCATCCCCGACCTCAAACACCATGTACAAAGGAACTACGAAGAAATTAAATGCCACCGATACTATTCAACCCAAGAATAACAATCGAGCGGTACGTACATTAAACCTACAACAAAAAATGTACGAAAAACTACACGTGCGAAATAATGTGACAACAGAAATAAACGGACCGGTACCCTACGAAAATGACGACCGTCAAAATAATGGGCCGGACGTTGTACCTCATGTCCCGCAAATAAAACCCAAAAGACGTAAATGGACACGTGAGGAATACATTTCTATCTTACACGCATACTTCACAGCAATGCTCTACCCACAAAATGAAAATACAACAACATATATATAAAATATGGAAGGAAAATAATAGAGATATAGACTTGGATACAGCAATGAACCCTAATAAATTAGCTAACGTACGAAGATACATTCTCAAAGCCAAAAAAATATCAGAATAGAAATAGAACATTTAAAAGAAAAAATACACCAGGAAATGTAGATAGAAGCCACACAACAATGCCCAATAATATAAACACTGAAACTGTAAAACACGAAGACAAACGCAACATTCCCAACAAACACGATGTAAACAACGAAGGGGAGCCTAATGATTATGATAATATAAAAAATAAAATAATCAAAGAACTGAAAACCACAGAGCCCAAAATGGACCACCGACCATACCTCCCAAGAATAAAAATAAACGCAATAACAACACCAATTATAAACAACATAAACCTAGCCGTCACTGAACTAGCCACTGAAACAAAAAAAAGTGATATCACTGAACTAAATGACTTGATATACGCAGCAGCCACAAAAGAAGCTGGATACTCACCCAAACCCGCCCAAACAGGAGTACCACCACCCAAACAAACCCTGTGGATAAATAACATCCAAAACAAAATTTAAAAAATTAGAAAAGACCTGTCGATTCTTAATGAAATCAGCAAACAAGCAACGCTACTGAGCAACAAAAATGCTCCGCAAATATAACATCACAGAAAAAGATTTGCCGAGATAAAAGAAAAGCTGAAGCAAGATATCCTTGCCAAAGCTCAAAGATCCGCCGGTACGAGAAACGCCAACGCTTCTTTGAACAGAACAAAAAGTTCAACTCCAACCCCAAAACTTCTACCAAGAACTGGGCAAAAATAAAATAGAAGTCACTGCAGCACCAACGGCAGAAGAATTGGAAGAATTCTGGAGAGAAATATGGTCGGCGAACAAACAGCCAAAAAAAAGGAGTATCAAAATAACAAACTCGGCATCTGAACAACTTTGGACCCCCATAACAACTGAAGAGGTCACCAGGCACTGCAAAAACTAAGCAACTGGAAGGCACCTGGGCATGACAAGATCCCCAACTTCTGGTTGAAATATCTAACAGGAATGCACAAAAAGCTGGCTGAAAACTTTAACAGCATACTAGCAGAGCCAGAGACAATGCCTGAATGGCTCACGAAGGGGAAAACCATCTTAATTCCCAAATCAAATGAAACAACAAAACCAGAAAACTACAGACCAATAACCTGCCTCCCTACTATGTTCAAGGCATTTACTGCAGTGATATCGCAAGGCTGAACAAGCACCTGGACGAAAACAAACTGTTCCCAGAAGAGCAGAAAGGATGCCGCAAAGGCTCATATGGCTGTAAAGATCAACTAATGATTAATAAAGCCGTAACTGAAGACAGCCACAGAAAGAAGAAAGGCCTCAGTATGGCCTGGATTGACTACAAAAAGGCGTTTGATAGCATCCCCCACACATGGATCCTCGAAACACTAGCCATTAACAAAGTAGCACCAACAATCATAAAATTCATAGAGCGCTCTATGAATAAATGGCAAACAGTCCTACACCTCCAAACAAAAGAGGGACTCATGAAAACCAAAGACATCCTCATTAGAAGAGGAATATTCCAGGGAGACACGCTCTCTCCACTCCTTTTCTGCTTGGCACTGTCACCTCTATCTTATATGCTAAATAGAACTGGATGCGGATATAAATGTTACGGCAAAACGATCAACCACCTTTTATATATGGATGACGTAAAACTATACGCTGCAAATGACAAACAGCTGGAAACACTATTAAAGACAGTTCATGGATTTACCAAAGAAATAAATATGAAATTTGGATTAGAAAAATGCGCCAAAGTAACCATGAAAAGAGGAAAACTAGTTAAGAGTAACAACATCACACTAGATAAAACCAATGAAATAAAAGAATTAGACCAAAGCCAAACTTACAAATACTTAGGAATCCATGAACTAGATAAGACACAACAACACACACAAAAAGAGAAAATAAAAAAAGAATATTATAGACGAGTTAGATCAATACTAAAAACAGAGCTCAATGCTAAAAAAGATAATAGGTATCAACACTTTAGCTGTCCCAGTTATAAGTTACAGCTACAATATCCTTAACTGGACACGAAATGAACTGTCCAAAATAGATAGGAAAACAAGAAAAATACTGACAGGATCTAGGATGCATCACCCAAAATCTGACATAGAAAGACTATATATACAACGTATAGAAGGTGGTAGAGGCCTTATACAGCTGGAAAACTACTATAAAATAACCACCATAGGACTGCACAAATACCTACTTCAGAAGGAAGGAAAACTGATCCAGATAGCAGCAAAACACGAGCAAAACAAAAAACTGTTCTCAGTATTTAAGGAAGCTGACAAATACAAACAAGAATCATACCACCTAATAAACACAAAGAAGAAAGAAGATGATGAAGAAACAACAAAAGCTATAAAACAAATGAAATCCAAACTAAAAATAGAACAGCAACGAGCCATGATAAAACGATGGCAAGAAAAACCCCTTCATGGTAAATACTGCACTAAACTAAACGCAAAAGAAATAGACAAAGAAAATCCCAGCAATGGTTGAGAAGCTCAGGACTCAAAGCAGAGACAGAGGGATTTTTAATTGCAGCACAAGACCAAAGCCTCCCCACCCGAAGTTACCAAAAACATGTAATGAAAAGAAATATTACAAGTAACTGCAGAATATGTGGAGATGGACAAGAAACAATAAATCATATTATCTCTAGCTGCCCAGTCCTGGCTAAGAAGGAATATATTCACAGACATGACAGAGTTGGAACCTACATACATTGGAAGCTATGCCAACATTATGGAATAACAACAGAAAAAAGATGGTATAGGCACACACCAGAAAAGGTCACAGAAAACGAGAAAGCAACCATACTCTGGGATATACCGATACACACAGATAGAGAAATTAAGGCCAACAGACCAGATATAGTTGTCAGAGATCATGAAGAAAAAAAATGCTTTCTAATTGATGTATCAATACCGGCTGATGACAACGTGTCTCTAAAAGAAATGGAGAAACTCTCAAAATACAAAGACCTGGAAATAGAGGTAACTAGAATGTGGAACCTTAAAACAGAAACAATTCCCATCATAGTAAGTGCATTAGGCATGATAAAAAATATTCAGACAAATACATAACAAAAACACCAGGACTTACAAACACATATAACATACAGAAAATTGCACACTACTAGGCACCGCACACATCCTACGCAGAACACTTTCCATACAATAACCATCAGAGCATCACAACAAATCACAGCACATACCCAAGGCACACAGAGCTGCGCTCGGTAGTGAAGTGAAGCAAGCACGCTAAAAATAAAACTACTGAATAATAATAATAATATAATAATAATAATAATAATAATAATATATAATAATATAATAATAATAATAATAATAATAATAATAATAATAATAATAATAATAATAATAATAATAATAATAATAATAATAATAATAATAATAATAATAATAATAGTAATAATAATAATAATAATAATAATAACAGCCCTTCAAAATAAGTTAAGAAATTTACAAATTTACATATCTCCCACTGATATTGACGTAAGGGAAACGAACGAAGCTGACTCCCAACACAAAATCTCAGACATAACCTTCACTGCCACCGACATCGTAGCAGCAATAAATGAGGTCAAATATTACTCTGCTGTAGGCCCTGATAGATTTCCCGCCAGTCTCCTGAAGGAATGTAGATATCAACTTGCAGTCCCTCTGACCAACCTCTGGAGAAACTCGTTAGACGCAGGTTATATACCGAAAAAGTTTCTATCCCAGTCGGTCATCCCGGTTTTCAAACAGGGAAACAGATCCATCGCAGTCAACTATCGCCCAATCTCACTCACCTCCCACATCATTAAAGTGTTTGAAAGAGTGTTAAGATCAAGGATAGCTGACTTCCTGGAGACCCACAAACTCCTAAATTCAAATCAGCATGGCTTTCGCTGTGGCAGGGACTGTCTAACACAGCTCTTACACCACATTGAAGATGTACTCAAAGCCTTGGGAACAGGTTCGAACTCTGACGTCATATACCTTGACTTCAGTAAAGCGTTCGACAGGGTAGACCATAACATCCTACTCTCAAATTGGCAAATGTTGGAATCCGTGGAAAAGTTCTACACTGGATTCAGTATTTCTTAGCGAATAGAACACAACATGTTGTAGTTGATGGAGTCCACTCAAACCCAGCAAAAGTCACCAGCGGTGTTCCCCAGGGAACTGTTTTGGGTCCGCTACTCTTCATAATTTATGTAAACGACCTTTCCAGTGTCGTACATCACTGCAAAGTGAAAATATTCGCTGATGACACTAAGCTCCAGCAAATCGTCAATGAAGAAGCAGACCGAACTCAACTCCAGTCTGACCTATATGCTGTGAGTCAATGGGCAGACAGAAACAAAATGCAACTGAATGAGGGAAAATTTGAGCTGATGCATTTTGGAAGAAATTCCTCACCAAAACAACCATACTCTCTTCCTTCAGGGGAACCGCTCACAGCCTCTAACAATATCAGAGACCTGGGTGTAATTGTTGATGACGATCTCAGTTGGAGTGCACACGTCAACAAGAAGGTCGATACAGCTCGTAGGATGAGTTCCTGGATCTTAAGAACTTTCCGGTCCAGAGAACAAGGTGTCATCATACCACTTTTTTCATCCTTTGTACGGCCACACCTTGAATACTGCTGCCCACTGTGGTCTCCTCACACAAGACAAAACATCTCCAGAATTGAGTCACCCCAGAGGGCTCTCACTAAACAAATTGAAGGCATGGCTGCTCTCGACTATTGGGATCGCCTTAAAGCCTTGAAACTTTACTCCCTCCAGCGTCGCCGTGAGCGGTACATCATTTGTACGATGTGGAAAATATACCGCCAACTTTGCCCAAACGACCTAAACATTAGCTTCAAGGTTCATCCGAGACTTGGACCACCGGCTATACGTCCCCTGCCAAATTCAAGATCACAACATACATGTACACTGCAACATAATTTCTTTTCCTCAACAGGCCCTGCCCTATTTAACATTGTCCCGAGGGAGATCAAAGAGGAAAAGGATCCCATCAACTTCAAACAGAGTCTGGATAGATTCCTTCAAAGAATACCAGATAAGCCACCCATAATTGGATACAACTCACCCAACAAGAACTCACTACTTGAACAAAACTGGATACAACTCACCCAACAAGAACTCACTACTTGAACAAAACTTGACTTAAACAGGATTCGAATAATCCTATCAGGTGGTGCTATTAAGTTAGACATGGCCTGGACCAATCTCTGGTGGAAACATATCTAAGTTTTATCTAAGTTTTTACGGTTTTCAAACATACATTCGACCAGCTTTAAAAATTTAATACCCACAATTGTCTCTGTAAACATCCTTTTTTTTCTTCTCTCTAAAAACATCACGCTTTTCTTTTTGTGGACTTACAAAACCCTAAAACTTTCTATGAAAATCTGACTTTTCTTTGCTTCCTCCCTGAATATTCAAATATAAATGTAAACATATACTTTTTATTGCAAAAACACACCTGTTCTTCTAACTGGACATACAAACATCTCTAGAAAAGTCAACTTCAACCTCTACAATATTACCTTACACGAAATATACAAACACTTTTTATTGCAATAACACAAACGCACATGGAAAAAATATATATAATGATGCTAAGATTCTCTCTGGTCGAACACAACTTCTCTATTCACAAACAATACAGAACAGCCCTTCCTTAATTTTTCTTAAGTAGCAGTAAACATTTGAACTTTTTTTGACCGATAGAACCCCACCTAAAAAAAAAAAAAAATCGGTGATGATGGTGATGATGATAATAATGATAGTAATAGTGCTGATAATCTATCTATCTATCTACACACACACACACACTCAAAGAGTTCGACCAACACAAACCTCACCTCGGCTCTATTGTTAACCAAATATGAAAGTATTATTTGACAGGCAAGAACTCTGGCATTGAAGACAGTCAGCCAGCCAACCACCAAGCCAGCCAACGAGACAGACAGACACTACTGTGATGGTGATAATGATAAAAAAACAAAAATAACAATAATAAGATACTGCTGTGACTACACATAAAACAATATCATTGATGATGATGGTGGTGATGGTGATGATGATAATGATGATGGTAATGGTGGTGATAATGATGATAGTGATGGTAATGGTGATGATAATAACAATAATAAGCCGACTACGGCTGCTATAATGGTACGGTTATAATTGTAACGGCAATGATGGCCGTCTCCCCACGAGCCAACCAAAGCTAAAAAATGATAACATTATCGTAGCACCAAAATGTTTTTGGAAACTAAAAGGAAAACTAAATCAGTATACCAAATCGCTTGTCCTATGGTTAATCTGGAAGCGCGTCCCCCAGGGAATAGCCAGCCTGGGATCGAAAAGTCATCAACTGGCACAAACTCTTCTCCGAATACGGACATGGATGGTCACTTGAACGGGAAATCCCCCAACTCGAGCCCTCCAAGTTCACCACCACAACCACCACAGAAAGAAAAATGTAAGCGGAACAAATGGACCCGAGAAGAGTATAAAGAAGTAATATACGCTTATTACTATGCATTAGGTAGGCCATCTCAAGAGAGACACACCGCAAACTCTTACAGTATATAGAGAACACAGAATCAAGACAGTAGGCCCTATTTGGACGAGAACAAATTGGCAAATGTGAGGAGGCATATCCTTAGAAATAATAGACTCACAGACAGTGAAATAAGTGCGATCAAGCACGCAACGGAAAATGACATAAATATAAGACACAAAGGAACTGAAGAATCAGATGAACAGTATAGCCCGCCACGAGGTTTAATTGAAAGACTGCCATCTGACCAAAGTACGCAAAGGCCTGAAGATACAAGAAATTCTATTGTACATGTTAAAGATAGCCAGGAAAACGAAAAAAACAACAGTAACTGAAGATCTCGCATTTGCTGAAGAACACAGAGAGTCTATGGCAGAAATGCGGCAGAAAATCCTGAATACGCTTGAAGTTGTAAGACATACAAGTATGAATGATAGAGAACCACTTCATAAACTCTCAAATACAAACCAAAATAAAAAACAAATCCAAATTGGCAACTATGTAACAAATGAAATAATAATTAAAACCTGATTTTACTGAGTTAAATGAAATTATTTACGCTTCTGCTAGGGCAATTGAAACCAGCTGTATGCCCCCGAAAAAACAAAGAAAACCAAACCTGGGAAGAAATCAAACCTGGAGAAGTAAAATTAAAAAAGAGATTGAATTTATGAGAGGGGAAATATCAATATTAAATGAACTAATATGTGGAAATGATGTAAGATCCAGAACAGGAAGAAAGATGAAGAGAAAATTTGGATCCTCACCAAGAGAAGAACTGATATCAATAAAAGAAACGCTGAAACAAAAAGTCCAAGCAAAAGCCCAAAGAATACGAAGATTTGAGAAGAGAAACAAGTTTTACAAGCAAAATAAGCTGTTCACATCCAATGCCAAAAAATTCTACAGAGAAATAGGGAAGGAGAACGTAACCGTTAAAGACCCCCCTCCCATGGAAGAAGTTCAAAACTTTCGGAAAAGGATTTGGAGTGACAAGAAGACGTACAACATAAATGCAAACTGGATTATACAGACTGAAGGATCCTACCAAAATTTACAACAACAAGCATGGGAAGACATCACAATAGCAGACCTAAGAAAGGCACTCACGAAGGCCCATAATTGGAAATCGCCCGGTAAAGATAGGGTGCCGAATTTCTGGCTCGCATCGCTCCCATGCGCACACGGTAAGCTAGTTCAGCTGCTTAATGGAATTATGAGAGACCCAAAGAAAACACCTGAATGGTTAGCAAGTGGTATTACTTACCTACTCCCAAAGAATAACGAAACCAACCTTCCAAATAACTATCGGCCTATAACCTGTCTATCCACCACGTATAAAATCCTAACATCTATCCTGGCGGAGGAAACATATGCATTCATGGAGAAGAACGATATTTTCCCCATTGAACAAAAAGGGTGCCGCCGAGGCTCTTACGGATGCAAAGATCAACTGCTAATCAATCGTATGATCCTTGAGAACTGTCACAACAAGCGCAGAAATCTCAGCTCCGCATGGATTGACTATAAAAAGGCCTTCGACAGTATACCGCATCCATGGATCTTGAGATCGCTGGACATCTTCAAAATTTCCCCTGTGATTTCAAACTTCCTGAAGCACAATATGTCGTTGTGGAATACGAATCTCCAATTATACCACTCTAATGGAGTACTTGCCTCAGAAAATATAAACATCAACTATGGATAGCCCTAATACCCCTTACAAGTGAATTAAACAGAACAGGGTATGGGTATAAAATTGGCAATAAAAAAATAAGCCATCTATTTTATATGGATGACTTAAAACTCTATGGTAAAGACAATAATGAACTTGAAGGCCTATTGCGCACTGTGAAAGCATTCAGCGATGACATTGCGATGGAGTTTGGACTTGAGATGTGTGCCAAGGCCACTTTCCAGAAAGGGAAAGTGAAGACCACAAATTCAGTCATGTTAGATATTGACACAGTCATAAGATAGCTTGAGCAAGAACAAACATACAAATATTTAGGGATAAATGAAGGCTCTGGTATTCAGCATGCAAGCATGAAAGAGAAGATCAGGAAGGAATGTTATAGGAGAGTTCGTGCAGTCCTGAAATCTGAACTAAATGCACGTAACAAGGTGTTAGCTATAAATTCCTTAGCAGTTCCAGTTGTTACTTATAGCTACAATGTGTTGAACTGGAATATGAGTGAAGTAAAGAATATAGATAGGAAAATACGCAAGCTGCTGAGTTGTAATAGGATGCACCACCCAAAGGCAGACGTAGATCGCCTTTACCTTCCCAGAGCCCAAGGAGGTCGAGGCCTGATCCAATTTGAACTAGCTTACAAAACAACCACAATTGGACTGGCCAAATATCTTGAAATAACGAATGACTGGATGCTAAAGCTCGTGGAAAATCACGAGAGACGAAAGAAGCTTCATTCTATCATAAAGGAAAGCAAAACATTTGCTATTGATCTCGTGCAGGATACCCAAACTGAACGACCCAAGGGAAGTATGGCAACTATTGTTGCAAAGAAGGTAAAAATAATGGCAACGAAAAAAGCGCACGAGCAATTGGCTGATAGGTGGGAGGAGAAACCTCTGCACGGCAAATATGTGGCCCGCAGCAAACAAGCTGATGTTGACCAGAAGCAAACCCATCAGTGGCTACGGAGCTCAGGGCTAAAAGCAGAGATCGAAGGTTTCATCCCGGCTGCTCAAGATCAAAGCCTATTAACCCGGAACTACCAGGCCAATGTGATGAAAAATGGAGCAGACCCAAAATGCCGATTCTGCAACGACATGATTGAAACAGTGGACCACCTAATCTCTGGATGTAAAGTCTTAGCACCAGTGGAGTATAAATTAAGACATGACTAATAAGTCGGCATTACAATATCAAAACTGCCGACAAGTGGTATAATCACCACCCTGAGGCTGTAACTGAAGGAGAAAATGTAACCATTCTGTGGGACTTTCCAGTACATACAGACCGAACCATCAAGGCCAATAAACCAGATATTGTTGTGAAAGATCAAAACAATAAAGTTTGCTCATTGAGCGACATGAGCATCCCCTGTGATCATAATATCTCGGCGAAAGAGTTTGACAAGCTCAGAAAATATAAAGACCTACTCATTGAAATTGAGGAAATGTGGCATCTCAAGGCGGTTACAATACCAGTGATCGTAGGAGCACTAGCAATGATCAAGAAGGGAACCGAAAATTATATGAGAATGATCCCTGGCTTACCATCCCTGCAAGAAGTGCAAAAGATTGTCTTAACTGGTACATCACACGTATTGAGAAGAGCATTGTTGATGTGAATTATTACTACCGATGTATTTTAATTTAACTTAAAAAAAAAAATGAACGAACTAGAAGTAAGTAAGAAGAAGAAGAAGAAGAAGAAGAAGAAGAAGAAGAGAAGAAGAAAAAGAAGAAGAAGAAGAAGAAGAAGAAGAAGAAGAGAAGAAGAAGAGAAGAAAAGGAAAAGAAGAAGCAGAAGAAGAAGAAGAAGAAGAAGAAGAAGCAGAAGAAGAGGAAGACGAAGCAGAAGAAGAGAAAGAAGAAGAGGAAGAAGAAGAAGAAGCAATAAGAAGCAAAGAAGAAGCAGAAGAAGAAGAAGAAGAATAAGAAGAAGAAGAAAAGGAAGAAGAAGAAGAAGAAAAATAAGAAGAAGAAGAAGAAGAAGAAGAAGAAGAAGAAAAGCAGAAGAAGTGAAGAAGAACAAAGAAGAAGAAAAGAATAAAGAAGAAGATAATAAGCAGAAGAAGCAGAAGAAGACAGAAGATATAAG
Organism: Octopus sinensis; assembly: GCF_006345805.1. Taxonomy (NCBI): domain Eukaryota; kingdom Metazoa; phylum Mollusca; class Cephalopoda; order Octopoda; family Octopodidae; genus Octopus; species Octopus sinensis. The sequence continues at coordinate 2,390,680 of NC_043002.1, forward strand.
AAGAAGATAAGAAGAAGAAGAAGAAGAAGAAGAAGAAGAAGAAGAAGAAAGAAGAATCAAAGAAGAGGAAAATAAGCAGAAGAAGAATAAAATAAGCATAATAAAGGAAGTAGAAGAATAAGCAGAAGAGGAAGAAGAAATCAGAAAAGAATAAGAAGAAGAAGAGAAGAAGAAGAATAAGAAGCAGAATAAAGGAGAGAAGAAGAAAGGAAGAAGAAGACGAAGAAGAAGAAGAGGAAGAAGAACACCTTCTACAAAGCCTGTCAAATTCTGGAGTGGTAAGTCGATTACATCGACCCCAGCACTCAACCGGTTCTTATTTTATCGATCCCGAAAGGATGAAAGGCAAAGTCGACCGCGGCGGAATTTGAAATCAGAACTTAGAGACGGACGAAATAACGATAAGCATTTTGGCCGGCATGCTAACGATTCTGCCAGCTGACCGCCTTAATAATAATAAGGTACAACCACAAACCTGAAGGCATCGTCGAAAATAGAAATGCAAAGATCCTACGGGATTTTATGATTCAGTGAGACCCTGAGATAGAGAATAGGAAGCCGGACATAGTCATAATTGAGAAAGAAAGCAAACTATGCTGGATCATAGATACAGAATGCTCAGCTGACAACAAGGTATGCAATAAGAAAGAAAGAAAAGTCGAGAAGTATGACAGGCTAGCTTGGGAGGTTAAGCATCTGTGGTCGAGGAAAAAGGTGGTAGTGGTACCAATAATTGCCGGAGCCCTGGGAACAGGGAGCAAAATCTCGAGAAGTACGCGGAACAAATAGGGGTTTCAATAAGGATGGAGTACTTGCAGAAAACAGCACTGCTTGGAACCGCTCGAATACTCTGGGAGGTGCTCGAAAAATAAGAGGTGTTACCTTAGTTCACTGGTAAAAAAGACTCCGCCGGTTACGACGACGAGGGTCCCAGCTGATACGATCAACGGAACAGCTTGCTCGTGAAATTAACGTGCAAATGGCTGAGCATTCCACAGACACGTGTACCCTTAACGTAGTTCTCGGGGATAATCAGCGTGACACAGAGAGTGACAAGGCTGACCCTTTGAAATACAAGTACAACTCATTTTTGCCAGCTGAGTGGACTGGAGCAACGTGAAATAAAGTGTCTTGCTCAAGGACACAACGGGTCGCCGGGAATCGAACTCACAACCTTACGATCATGAGCCGAATGCCCTAACCACTAAGCCACGCGCCCTCACTAGTTCACTGGTAGTGAACAGCTGACACCGTAGTACATCTCCAGCATTAGAAGCTGTGCAAAAGCAATAATAATAATAATAATAATAATAATATTAGTTTTTTTTTATAGAAATAAAGTTAAATTAAAATACATGGGTAGTAATAGTTCTCACATCGACAATGCTCTTCTCAATACGTGTGATGTACCAGTTAAGACAATCTTTTTTTTTTTGGCTTACCATCCCTGCAAGAAGTGCGAAGGATCGTCTTAACTGGTACATCACACGTATTGAGAAGAGCATTGTCGATGTGAGAACTATTACTACCCATGTATTTTAATTTAACTTTATTTCTATAAAGAAAAAAATGAACGAACTGGTGAGTTTAGTTTAATGGCCTACCAATGTATACAATGAGTTTCTTTGTCCTAGGAGTCGGAAAGACACTCGGCAAGAAATGGAAGCAGATTTAAAAGAAGAAGAAAAACCCATAAACAACAATAATAATAATAATAATATACCCCCGTGCAGTACCAGGCAGTGGCTCTCATGGCTTCTAATCTTAACTGATTGGAAGTGTTATCATGTACATTGTTTTGTCTTGGTATAAAAGATAGGCTACATCAAACATTCTGCTCAAAACCACAGATTTGCTTCTCAATTGTTTGACCATAACCAGTTGAGCATGTCCCTTAGTGGCTGACGATATGTGCATCTCTGATCACGAGCAGAAGTAGTAGGGGAGCATCATAGCCATGTGTTGAGAGGAATTCTTTGGGGGTTGGATAATACACCTCTGGAAACATGGGTGTTTCGTTCAACATCCTTAAACAACCCTTAATCAGGGACCTTTTGAGCGGGATGAGTTACACGACCAGAAAAAAATTCTAACTGAGCCTCACCTGCAAGGTTATGTGCTGTTTATCTTGATATGAAATCACCACGTCGCGCATACGTGGTTGTGACGCATGTGCTGAGTGTACTCTTATCAGACGGGTAGTCCTGATGGGTATACTGGGCTTCGTATATTTTACCCCAGTGTCACTTTGATGGCATGCACTGATCTCTCACTCAATAATAATAATGACAACGACAGTATATGGTGATGAGACGAGCAAAGCTTTTTCTGAACAGAACGCGTGTAGTTGCCAAATGGTGAAATGTGAAGGCAATTCAACCTCAATCCAGCTATAAATACCTGGGAATACTTGAGGCAGATAGAAGCAAACAATGACATGAAGGAAGAGACAAAAAGAGAGTATCAGCGGCGAGTGAGAAAAACATTGTCTTCAAAGTTCAGTGCCAGGAACATAATTTCGGCAATAAACCCGTCTAGAGATGGTGCGTCGATAAAAATACTTGTGGTTGTGACACCTTATCAACTCTTTCATGTGCGTGAGAGTAATGAATAATAGAATTGACACAAACAACGGCGTAAATGAGGATGGGACGATAGGTGACGTATTTTTACCCGGCAGGTGCCCTGTAGATGAGCAGCACAGGCCCGCTCGTCATAATACGGCCCCCAGATCTAAATGGACAAAGATGATGAATACAGCTGCCATGGAATGTTAGTTTTTGAAAAGAAACACTGAAAATGAAGGGAGAATCACAAGAGGATGTAGAAAGATGATGCATAACATATGGATGGAGAAGCCGGGTGCAGGTATTACGGAAGACAGACTATGTGGCCAGGTAAGAGGAATAAAGAAGAAAGAATGGCTAACAGTAATAGAGCTCGATGAGATTAGGAGGCGGGTGATGACAGAAAACAGGGGAAGCGATGCAGAAGGAGAGACAGAGAATGATGACGATGCTGCACTTAATGAGAGGAAATGAGAGAAGTATAATGTCCGAAGCAGTGAGTGTAGAAAAGGGTTGAATAACGAAGACAAAGGAATGATCGAAGACATTACTAGAATCCTTGGGGAAAACCTGGATATGGAAATAAATGGATTCAGGGAAGTAGATAGAAATTTGCTCAGGGGGTGGACCCTTAAGGTGAATAAAATACTGAAAGAAATCAAGACAGATAATATAAGCGGAGCGAAGAGATTGATTAAAACCTGCATCTTCTGTACAGGAAATAAAGTAGGCCTCGAACCCAACCATAAATGTGGGAATGAAAAAAAACGAAGTTTGGTGGAAAAGAACAATAAAGCAATCAATGAAAGAACTGCAAAAACATATCACCATCTTGGAAAGAAAGGAAAAAAGTGAAATTAAGTGAGAGGAGAAATATCAGGAAATAGAATGTAGTTATGGGATAAAGAAAAAGGAAGCTAAATGCAGTTCTTGAAGAGCTGAAACAAAGATTGCAGGCTAAAGCGACAAAGATCAAGAGATATGACTAAAACATTGAAGAATATAAAAAACAGATTGTTCCAACATGACTAGAAAAAGGTTTATCAACAGCTGAATGAAAAGCTGTGAGAGACCAGACCCTTGAAGGAATTAACAGATTTTGGAGTAACAGATGGGATAATGGAAGAAAGCATAACAAAGATGCGACGGTTTATATCAGGAAAGGCATATTTCAAGGAGATAGCCTGTCACCGCTGCGGTTTGTGATTTGTATGATACCCGTCACACAGGTACAACGGAAAGTGACATCGGGGTACAACTTGAAGAGTGGAGGAAAATTAAATCATCTGTTATATATGGATGGGTTAAAATCTTTGGAAAGACTGGATGTGAAATAAATTGTCTAATTTCACCAGTGCAGATATTTAGTAAGGATATCGGAATGGAATTTGAGACTAAAATGTGTGGTATGTTTATAATACAAAGAGGCAAAATGGTGTCGTCTGATGGTGTAGAACTACCCAACGGCGAGAAAAATCAAGGATATTGAGACTAATGGATATAAATATCTGGGGATTTTAGAATGCGACAAAATCAAGGAAAATGAAATGAAGGAAAGCTAGAAGTGATGACAATTAACAAGGAACTACACCCGAAAAGCGATACTGACAGACTGTATGTGCCTAGAAACAGAGGTGGAGGAGGTCTCATAGGATGCAAGATCTGTGTTGTCAACGAGAAGAACAGTCTGGGATGGTACATCAAACAGCAGAGGGAATCCTTATTTGCCGCTGTTAGAATTAACAATAAAATACCTACCGAAATTGCGATGCACTCACACAGATTTAAGAAACAAAATGAACCAGGAAGAATAAACAACTGGAAAATGAAATCACTGCAAAGGAAAACACATATCATCATCATCATAATAATAATAATAATAATAATAATAATAATAATAATAATAATAATAATAATAATAATAACAACAACATTAATAATGAGTCTCTCGGATCCCAACCTTTTCTATTCATAGCGTTACAATGGATAATTTTTTTCCTCACTATAATTAATGTGCTGAACTCAAAAATTAAACAGTTTTGTATTTTTCATTTTCAAGGGGAAACTCGATTATAATTGGGAAAAGAAACATGGGACATATTTATTGTCTAAGGGGCAGAAAAACACACTATGGAATTAGGGAAACCAGTATGTAGCTGGCATTACCATATTAGGTCATAGGCAAGAGACTCCAAACGGTAAGGGAATTTGAAAGACAGTGATGCATATAAGATTACTGTACATGAAATTCTGTTAAACTGAAAGAATCTAATATCAAACAGAAATTGAAATATCTGAAAATAGAATTTTCGAAAATATTTTTTCAAATTCTCTTCACTTTGTTCTATCTTTCTAGTTTTAAAATTAATTGGATTAAGTTTGTTTTTTGTTTTGTCTTTTATGGATGTATTTTACTTATTTTCTCGTGTCGTATGTTAATTCGTTGAACTAAATCTTAATTTATTTCTTTGAAGTTGGCATCAGCCACCCGTCTCGATGGACGCAATAAACTGATATCTCGCTCTGCTTTTGTCTCGTTACTTTTATGTTCAATGCAAAAACGTCGTCTTATGAAGAAAATCAAGGAAGGAACTTCACAATTGGTTTTTTTTCTTACAATTTCGCATTCGTCTAATCACCTAATCACGTGAAGACTAAGGACGGCATTCAACGGAAGCACCGGAAACACAATTATTCTATTTCGAGACACAATAATAGGATTTCGCTTCTTGAAGAAAGACACACAATGGTGGATATCTCAGTGCGAGCAGCAGAATTCAGCCTCGTTGAAAGACACAAAACTGAATGATTATATCAACAGTTGTGATATAACTCTTAAGTTGAGATATATTCAATTGGTTTCAAATTTTGGCACAAGGCCGGCAATTTTGGGGGAGAGGCGAAGTTGATAACATCGACCATAGTACTAAATAGATAATTATTTTATCGACCCACGAAAGGATGAAAGGCAAAGATCGATCTCGGCGGAAATAAAACTCAGAATGTAAAGACGGATGAAATGCCGTAAGGTATTTTGTCCGGCTTGCTAACGATTCTGCCACCTCGGTGACTCAGTTGCGATATATTTATATTAAACCACCAAGATAATGGTAAATTGTTGAGAGTTTAATAAAGCGAGAAGCTATGGCAGCGACCAGCTGATTCCAGTGACAAGATTTACTTCTACACTGCCTCTAATCCATGTTGGAATTTTGAGACGTTACAAATCCTTAGTTGTTGGTCTCATCCAACAAAGCAATGATTAGCAAACATTCATTCAGATATTTTACGAATCCAGAATATATCCACTGCAGGAAATATTTCCCAACGATTCACTCAGTTTCCCAGGTTTGTTGCTTCTGTTTTAATGTTTCTTGGAATGTCGTCTTACTCTTATCTCCTTTGACGATATACAGACTGGAACAACCCACCATTACTTCGACTACAATAAAACATGAACGAATGTCTTTCGTCCTCATATCTACGATCTATTTCCTTCTAAAACAATAGGAGGGCAGCATTTAATGTAACCTGCTTTAAGATTTTGGTGGTCGTCTGAAGGAAATCTGGATATTAGAACATGCCAGAAGTCGTCATACGTATGCTCTCTCCACAAGCTTCATCAGAATTTCTAATTTACTCCTAACGCAACTCAGCTTTTTTTTTTGGCATCCATTCGCATGCAATACAATGTAAAATTCATAGGAATGGAATTTAAAAAATTGCGTCTCTGCTGCAGCTGTATTAACTTTTTCAAAGATTTCTGGGTTAGATTTTGTGACAATACGGAAATAGTTTCTCACGTTCATTTCATAATTTCCTGATCTGCCAACCAGGGTCGGAGATAAAATTTCTATCGCATTATCTACTTCAATCTTTAGAAAAATAAAAATGTAGTTAAGGTTTCAGACTTTATGTGAAAAAAAAATTCTAATTTATTTTTTAGTGGTACTTGAAAAGAATTTCAATAAAATATATTTCGATATTTATATTTAATTTTGTTTTTCATTTTTGTTTGTTTGGTTGGTTATTTTTTTTTTCATTAGACAATATCAAAACATTTAATCGGTGTTCTCTATGAAGGTTATTCCTGAAGAAATCTCTAAAGAAACGCCTGGAATATTTGGGAATGATAAATTCACTTTCAAAATGGAAAATCTTGTACAAATGATTAATGATATCTATCTAAAGGCATTATTCTCAAAAGGAAAAATTCTGAAAAGAAAATATATTTCAAGTTTCCATGCAATAAATATACATTTATCAAAAATATACGCATTTCAACTAATCATTTTCACATATAATGTCCTTTTTTTTTATTTTCCATAAATCTCAAAAACAGGAAAATATTATAAACTAAATTCTGCCAAATTGGAAATAAACCTTTCGTTTTCGATATACTTATTAAAAAAAAACTATAATATTCTCAATTGCGTCATTTTTCTACAACTGTTTTCAAAATTTATAAAAGACAAACTATAAAAGCATTCATATTGAACACGATCTTATTTTATTATATTCGCTCAAATTTTGTTGCCTTTTATCTGGTTCATTGGTTATCATCTCTGAAGAAAAAATTTCGTTTAAGCTAATATATAAATGTTATATATATGTAGCGAGAGAGAGAGAGGGAGAGAGCGAGAGAGAGAGATGAGGGCGAGCAACACATCAGGCGAGAATTACATCAAATCTTCGAAAATTTAACTCACTTAGCTATTGATTCTTCATATTAAATTTTTTAATAGAAGTATAAAAATGAATCACATACATGAACATACGCACACATATACACACATATACACACATACACACACACACACACTAACATATTCATATATATATATATATATATATATATATATATATATATATATATATATATACATGAATATATGTACACACACAGCCGTATACACGAACACACACACACATATATATATAAACATATATATAAATATATGTATATAGTATAAATTTATTTATATATATATATATATATATATACGTACATATATACATACACACACACGCACACACGCACACACACACACATACACATACACACACACACACACATATATATATATATACATACATAATTGTGGCGTGTTCATTTGTATGCAGTGATACAAATAGATATATAGATAGATTGTTGATTTCAGAAATATTGACATAAGAAGAATCAATATATACATATATATATATATATATATATATATATATATATATATATATATATATATATATATATATATATATATATATATATATACATATATATATATATATACACATGCACATATATGTATGTATATGTATATATGTATGTATACATATACATGTATATATATATATTCATATATACGCATATATTTATATCATTGAGTGCATGTGTGTGTGTACCTGTGTGTATGTGTGCGTACGTCTGTGTGGAGGGGTGTCTTTGTGCCTGTGGTTTCTCTTCCCAAACACATCGCTCGATAAATGGTGTTGGTGTTTTTTTTTATCCCCATTACTTAGCGGTTCAGCAAGAGAGAACAATACAATAAGTACCAGGCTTAACAAAGAAGTAGTGGGATTGATTCATTCGACAAAGAATTCCTCAAAGCAGTGCCCCAGTATGGCCGCCGTCTAATGACTGAAACATGTAAAAGATATATACATGTGAGTATGTTTGCGTGTGCATGTATATATATATATATTATATATATATATATATATATACACGCACACATCGATATTCATATTGATATTTAACAATTTTCATAATGTATTGAAAAGATGATTTAATGAAGCGATCGACAAGAATTCCATAGGAACCGAGAAGGCAGCAGCCGAAAACTTATTGATTCGTATTTCGTCAGTTTCCACTGGAATATCGTCTCAGCGTTTAGTTAGTTCTGACGCAGGTGGACGTAGTAGGCGGCTCCTTTGTTATAGGGTATTCACTAGAATCTTCTAGTAGATATTTCGCAATATAACGATGGAGCAAGGAGAGACGGCACCGGGATATTTATTTGTCCATAGAAAACACGTGACTGGATATTTAGAGGTACCCCAGTGATTCAACAGAGATATTCAAGTAATTCCACAATCACACTACTTCTATATGAGATAATACTCATTACTTGTAGTAGCCATTTTCTTTCATTTACATCTGAAGCTGTTTGGAAATCTTTAAGTGCCTCATTTTCCCATTCCTCTGTACATCTGCTTTCTTGCTGGCCGAAGTCATTTTGGTACACACACGCATAGTATAAAAGCCAACTTCGATCCCTGTTACCAGTGAGAATAACTTCTCAGTCAATGCCAACGTTTATCTTTGTTCAAAAGCTCTTCTAACTTCTGTTGCTTGAAGTGGGACAACAATAAAATATAAACGAATCTGTTCTGTTTCCTGTATTGAAATCACTACAATAGTGTCAGCAGAACTTTTACGAACATTAGCACCCTTTATTCTACTTTTTATCACATTATACTGCACTGTAGCTATATATATATATATGTGTGTGTGTGTGTGTGTGTTGTGTGTGTGTGTGTGTGTGTGTGTGTGTGTGTGTGTGTATAACAAATAAGAAAAAGAGAAGATGGACTTCATGAGATACTTTATTAGTCGTTTCGTCCAATCTTGCATCGGGTCCTTGCTGCTGAAATATTGTACAACTAGTTGTGGTGCATCCTCTGGCACAGATGCGTCTCACCAGGTGACTTGTCGAGAGGTACCTTGCTCAATAAACTCGGTTTCGCTTGGTTCGATTATAATGCATATCGATATTTGCCCGTATGCAACCAGTTACAGGTAATTAACGAAATGCATTATGATAGAACCAAGCGAAACAGGATTTTATTGAGCGAGTTACCTTTTGAAAAATCACCTGATGAAACATATCTGCACCGAAGGATGCACCACAACCAGGTTAACTGTATCTCACTCGCGAGGGACTGATACAAGATGGGTCGAAGCGATGGTTGCAATTGGTAAGGAAACTCGTGAATTGCATTTTCTCTTTCTTTTATTTGTCATATACTTGATGGACACTGAAGAATTCCTGGGATAGATACAGTGGCATTTATATCCATACTGTTGATGACATCAGGTAGCCGTAAACAGTGAAAGCGCTTTGATCGGCATACTACAAGGTGAATATATATGTCTGTGTGTGTGTGTGTGTGTGTGTGTGTGTGTGTGTGTGTGTGTGTGTGTGTGTGTGTGTGTGTGTGTGCTTCTGGGTTTACGTGCCAGGGTGTTTGCATCAAAATTGGGGTTAAAAGTTTCTGTTATAGACATAACTTACCACATAACAAAAGTTTATCAGTCGGCATTATTACACTTGAAATGTAAGAAACAGTCAGGAATCGGTTACTTTGCATATAGAGAAAGCGAACCGGAAAAAAATATGATCGCCTCATAGTCCGGAAGACTTGAAACAAGGCCCGAAATATGTTATTGTTTATTGTTTCTGAATGATATACGATTCAAATATTTCGACAGAAAATAACGATTTTAATTGGAAGAAAGCAGTTTTCCGTTGACTTGAGTGACATCTTAATTTACATCATTTCTTTTATCTCTGTCCAGACTCCGCTGCAGTTGATTTATTTTTCATCTCTCCAAACGCCAGCAAATATAGACCAGTTATAGTTTGCTTCACGTCAGATTTCTGTAATACTTCGTTGACAAACTTATGATTTCATACCAATTATTATTTTATTTATTTTCCTTGCTATGGTAAATACTTTTTTATTCTTAGATGGCTTCTCATCCCAAAAGCTTTTTCTTCAACTGAAAAACTGTGAAGGATATAACGCATTTATGTGATAACTCGTCGTGATTAATATCTATGCTTTATGCAGATAAATTCTATGTACGAATTAAACATAATGGTGATAACACGACAATAGGTCCCATTTGGTGGTAAATTTATTTTATGTTGAACATTACCCTTTTTTAAAGACGGCCCTTGTATCTCCATAATGTCACTAGCTGGTATGTTTATCTATTGATAGGATTCTAATCTACTACCATTCGGTCTCAGACAACTTCCATTCTATAAAGATTCACGACAATATAGCTCACCATTCAACAGGTTGTTATTGATATGATCGAAACTTATTGTGAACCGATATAGCTTCTACTCAATACTCGGGGTCAGCATGCAGGACATTCCACCGATAATATAGATTTCACAGTTATTCTCCAGAAAAAAAAAACAATTGTTAAAGCAAACTTTATTTTGGTTCTTACTTATTTCAAAGCTTTGTTTCAGTAAATTCTCAGAAACTGCAAAACAAATGACGTCACAAATGCTTTTACCTAGCACCAAGAATTCTCGCCAAAGATGAACCTTCCCAAGAACTGCATCTATATTTGAAGTACTTATGAAGAAGAAACTGAAAGGCTAACAGACTTTAGAATAGAATTCAGGGAAATGGCTGGAAAATATATGAAGCGAGAAAAACATTTTACCCTGCAACAGAACGAAATAGAAAGAACAAGTATAATAACTACGTAGAAACAGAAGAAAGAAAATCAAAAAGCCATGTCCTATAAAGCTGGCTGATGGTGAGCCAATTTGTAATCACAGCATGGCCATCAGCTCGGTATGACTACCATTAGGATATGACAGATTTAAATAATCTAAAATTGCAGCCATAATGATGCAGGTCCCTAGTCAATTGGAGAATGGCTGCTTATTTAGAAGGTCAAAGAGAAGTGTGATGAAAACAGTTTTTTGATAAACCAAACGAATAAATTAATAATTACTAGATTACTTGACAATAAAGAAAGGAACCATTTTTATATCGTGTCTATATCTTTAATGGCAAACTGACCTTTCAAATGTATAATAATATCAATTAGAAGAGAGGCTTTCACATCAAAAACTCTTGCAAAATTAATATAAAAAGAATTCTCGCAAAATCTAGCCAAGAAGTTAAGAATGCCTGGTGTCGAGAAAAACGAATCTATTTCATAACAAACTGCAAATCAATAATAGGAAGTCAGTAAAGTGTGAAATTAAAATAGAAAAAGAGAAATTAGGCATAAACAATAAAAAGTAAACCCAACACACATAAATACACACCTAAACACATTCAGCAACACCAATAACACACGCATGCGCACACGTACTATAAACACATTCACACACACGTACACACACAATAGCTGTACAACACACACACACATACATGTTTGGCAACAAAATGATGCTTAGCAAATTAGAAAGAACATCAAAAAGAAAGTCAGTTACAAAATGGCAACCGGTGGAGATAGCCATTCCTATATGTAACGAAAAAGTCTTTTGACAACCGAAACAAATCAGTAATCAATGGATTGGCGAACAATAAAGAAGTGAACTATAACCAGTCCGTGGTTTTATTTTGGCAAAATGGCTCTCTTGAACTATAACAATATCTCATTCAACAGACAATTTCACATCTAAAATCTTGCAAATACAAAACAAAATAATTATTATTATTGACAAGGCGGAATGTTACATTCTACGTTCAAATTCCGCTGAGGTCGACTTTGCTTTTCATCTTTTCGAGGTCGATCTATTAAGTACCAGTCAAGTACTGGGGTCGATGTGATCGACTACACTCCTCCCTCGAACTTTCAGGCCTTGTGCCTATATTAGAAAGGATTATCATCATCATTGACGAGGCAGCAAGCTGGCAGAAACGTTAACACGCCGGGCAAAATACTTAGCGGCATTTCGTGTCTCTATGTTCTGAGTTCAAATTCCTCCGAGGTCGACTTTGCTTTTCATCCTTTCGGAGTCGATAAAATAAATACCAGTTATGCACTGGGGTAAATGTATTCGATTTCCCCCCCCCCCCTCAAATTGCTGGCCATGTACCAAAATTTGAAATTATTATTGTTATTGTTAGTTTAGAAATAAACGTTTCTAGTGGTGTTCCTTCCAGTAATAACTTGTGGTAAACTTTTAGAAATAACTTACCTGATAATGATCAAATGCCAAGTGGATTGAAACGTCGTCTAAATGTAAAGCTTAACTGATTTCTTCATTTGTTTCCGCTGTTTTTACAAACATGTCTGCCAGTGTAACATCGAGATTCCCACCAAGGTCTGTGAACATCTTCTGCAAATATTGGCGCAGTTTCATCCAGATACAGTTTGCTTGGCACATTTATTATTTCACCAGTTCTAAATATAAATATTTATCTTCAGAATATGCACCGTAGATAAGGCTCGGCAACGTAAGATACTGCAACTTTTCAACCTACCTGGTACTTTATTATCTCGTTCAGTTGGTTAATCTTTCTGATTCTCGGTGCCTCTTATCGTTGGCCTTTCTTCACGACTTCAAATGATGCACAACCTTTTATTTTGAATAATTCTACCCGCTTAAAAATACGAATGATTTACTTTAATCATATTTACTTAAAAATCTTCTAATCTCTTTCCCTTTGTGTAAATATTCTAATTCTATTTGATTATGATATAAATGAAAGCACAATACTATCGCTGTAGTTCGTAGAATTACTGGCTGGATTTTGCATCAGTAAGTTCTCGATGATCCTGCTTATCTCAGAAACTTCGGAAGCGCATCTTTTCATACACAACAGCCATATCAGTTCTCCTTTCATTTCTAACGTAAAACCATCAACCTGAGATTTTGTCCCTATAGAACATGATGAGTGTGTGTGTGTGTGTGTATGTGTGTGAGTGTGTGTGTGTGTGTGTGTGTGTGTGTGTGTGTGTGTGTGTGTGTGTGTGTGTGTGTACGCGCATGCGTGTATAACACAGTTGTTGGCGTGTGTAATCAGTTCTATAAAGTGGACTCAAATACATTCCTATTACACTTCCGCAATACATTATATTCCGAAAACATTCTAGAATACAGAGAGTCTGTTTAAAAAGGTTTATTCCGTTCATTTTGCTGCTGTTGTATTCATATAACCACAATGACAATACCTAATATTCATTTATCGATCTGTTTATATCCACCTCTTTTTATAGATTGTATGATACGTTTCCATGTTAGACTCGCTTTCCTGTCGATTTCCTTCACACAGAATCTTGCGCAACTGTTGCCGTTTCATGAATGCCACTCCATAAAAAGTTTTTTCAGTTTGAAAGGTGCAGACGTTCTTTGGCTTTTGTAAATCGGGTTCTTGGAGGATAATCTTTTCTTTGAAAACAAAAAGCTCCAAAGTTTGCACTAATTGTATTAATGTGAACAGACATGGAAATGTGGAGGCGAAACAAAAATCAAGAACAAATGACACACAGGAAAACTTGATTTATCGATACACACAACCACAAAGGAAACTGATATATATATATATATATATATATATATATATATATATTATATATATATATATATATATATATAATATATATATATATATATATATATATATATATATCCGTAATAATGAAGGGTGAAATTAATTAATTTGGAATAATTATCAATTACACCAAGTAGTCTTCGGCATGTAAAAGCCTCATTCGAGGAAAATTTAAGTAATACTAAGCAATAAAGGGTTTAGCAACGAATTGCCTTACCACATACCGAATTTAGAAATAGCAGTCAAAGGGTTATAGCTATTTCTTCTACTAAAAAGGGAGATCTCAATAAAAACAGCAATTGGAAGGCAGACACAAACAGGTAAGAGAGAATGAATTGACTGCAATCTATCATACATTTTTAAGTTATCTACGGACGTACGTTTCGAAATCAAGTTTTTAGGAAAGCATAAGAATAAATATTAAATATTAAATAATTCTATCTTACCGAAACTTCTTTTCTCTTCAGCGTAGAATACTATAATCATAAATGATTATATATTGAATTTTGAGATACTAGAAGGCACCAACTCAACTCAGTATCAGAGCGAGCTAGAATCCGCAACTAGTATCACCGAATTCAATTTGTGAATGAAACGATTGTGTCACCAGCCCCTTCCCACCCGCGTGTAGCCAAAACAAGATGCTGTGGTCATCTACTGAGATAAAATATGGTTATCCGTAATAATGAAGGGTGAAATTAATTAATTTGGAATAATTATCAATTACACCAAGTAGTCTTCGGCATGTAAAAGCCTCATTCGAGGAAAATTTATTACTTATATATATATATATATATATATCTGTGTATATCAGTTTCCTTTGTGATTTAGAATAACGCCTACGCAAATTTTATAAACAAAACATTCGAAAGAGATGTTTCATGAGTTGAACAGTTACTACTACCATCCACAGCGGATCACATTCGGGGCTGATCATTCAACATACTAATCATGGTACTCCGACATTCTTCTTCTTCTTCTTCTTCTTCTTCTTCTTCTTCTTCTTCTTCTTCTTCTTCTTCTTCTTCTTCTTCTTCTTCTTCTTCTTCTTCCCTACCAAGAATTCACAACGATCTCGAACCTACAAGAGTAAACAAGAGAGACAGAGACAGGCAGAAACAAGAAAAAATGCCACTTGTATTTGAACACTATACAAATATTCTTTTAAAAAAACTTTTCTTTTAATTTTTCCAAATTCAATTGTTTTCCATACTTACAGTTGAAAAAGTCCCAATGACTGAAACCGGCACTGAAATGATTTTTATAAAATTATTTTAGCATTTTCTATCTGGACTATTTTTCCACACACACACACACACACATATATATATATATATATATATACATATTCTCGTGAAAATACGTATATACATACGTTCAGAAACAAACATGTGTGTGTGTGTGTGTTGAGAGAGAGAGAGAGAGACGCATCGGTTATAAAATTAATAGTGAATATATTTGACAAACTATTTATGCGAGGAACTGACGGATGATTACATTTACGTTACTTCAAAGTCCTATAACAAGCAAACCTTACTGAATTCTTTTGTCTCCGAAAATATTTAACCAAAGCAGATCGTTTATTGTTACGTTGGCAGAATCGCCAAAGCATTACAAATATGTCTGACCGTATTTCCTCCACCTCGTTACATCCTTCCGGAGTCAATGGAATAAAATAGCAGACGAGTCATCGAATCGATCTAACCGACTAATCCTTTCTAATCAAAATTTTGTGACTTGTACCTAAATTATAAATAAATGTTGTTGTTGTTGTTGTCATTATTTTCTGATTGATTTGCATTTTATCTCCTCTTCCGACCGAGTCTCAACTAGAGACTTAAATATTAGATGGAGAGAAACTGCCGGAGAATGTAGGCGGTTGATGTCAACACGATTTTTTAAGTCTCGTAGATTGTTGATTTCCCAGAGATTGAGTGCAGTTTCTTACACTGTTCATGTTGTCTCACCGGCAGTTGTAACATCCAGACCGTGTTATTTTGGATGTACATTTGGATACCTATGGTATCTTCCCGACACCTAGAGCATAGAAACTCAGTATACATTGGTAGGCCATTAGAATAAAGACAACCACATTTTCCATTTACAAAGTCACCTGATAAATGTCGCCATTCATTTCTCTGTCCTCGCTACACATGTTATCTGCTGGCGATGTATTATTACTTTTTTCTATTTTCCTTTTCAACCTTTCAATTTCCATGTCTGTTAACAACCCTTTTTTTTTTTTTCCTTATTTCCTTTGCTTGGTCGGCTAACCGCTGCTCACTTATCTCGAAGAGTTCTATTTCTTTCTATTTTGCTTCCAGGTGTTGTCGTAATCCCCTTCAAGTCGGCTCTCTTCTGGTCCATCATTTAATTACCGTTCCGTTTGACTCCTCATCCCACCTTCTCCTCCTCTGCCTCTGACTTTGTGTATAAGCAGTCTCTGGATGATGACCAGGCCTGCTCGACTGCGGGACACCTGGCGGGCGAAAGGCTTTCACCTTTGGTTCCAGTCTCATTGACACCCTTATTTGATACATTTGTATTAGACCAGGGGTCACCAAACTACAGTCCGCGAGCTCAGTTCATCCGGCCCGCCGCTGCATTTGGCGTTCTGTGTAAGTACCTGCATTGAGAGCTCATTCATGTAGCGGCCGTGATTTAACTTGTATTGCCGTATTTAACGAGAATGTTTGCTGAAAATAAATTCTATCACTTGTACACGTTACAAAATAGTGCAAAAGATGGCAGAGCAAGGAAAATCGTTTACTGACGGAAACTTCATCAAAGATTGTATGATAGAAGTAGCAAATCGGCTTTCCCAGGACTTGTGTCCTGGGAAAGCCGATTTGTTTGGGAGCATCTGCCATCCAGCAAGTTCAGTTGTGCAGAGAACAGAATATAGTGCTTCAAATACGCGAGAAAGTTAGGAACTTCTTGTGGCGTTGGATGAGTCTACTGATCTCTCAACTACGTCACAACTTCGTGGTATTAACTTGAACTTTCAGATCACAGAAGAGTTGGTATCCGTTTGCATCATACACGGAACAACTGAAGAAATGCAGAAAACTTTGCAAGCCTATAACTTCAAGGAAAACAGTTTCGATGTTGATGGAGTAAAGAACATGGCTGGACTGAGGAATAGTCTGATGGGGCAGATCAGGATCTTCAACTCCTGGGCGCTCTGTTCACACACTTCATTATACATCAGCAAGTGCTCTGTGGGAAAAACTTAGATATTTCTTGCGTACTGAAACTAGTCGTTTCTGCGGCGAACTTCATTCGGAGTCAGGCACTTAATCACAGCCAGTTCCAGGCTTTTCTTGAAGAAATGGATTCTGAATTCTGTGACTTGCTTATCACACAGCAGTGAGGTGGCCTAGCTGTAGTAAAGTCTTGTTTCGTTTTTATAAGCTCCGAAGAGAAATAGATATTTTTCTCTGCGAAAATGAATAGAGCTGATCTACTTCTGTCAGGTCCTACCTGGCTGGCAAAGTTGTCATTTTTGGTTGACATCACATTCCACATGAATGAATTGAACTGGAAACTTCAGGGACATGATAACCTCATCTGTGATCTCCACAGAATCATCAAAGGATTTCGGAGAAATCTGTCATTGTTTTAAGCACAACTGGAAGGAGGAAGCTTTTCTCATCTTCAGTGCTTCAAAGAGTTTCGCGCTGGAATCGCAATAGATGTCAACCTCGAGTTTCCGAAAAAAATTTGGAGAGATTTTCAGATTTCGACAGAATTGAGTCTGGTGTTCTTCTCTTCCAGAATCCGTTTGATTGTAAGTTTGATGACTTTCCAGTCGAACTGCAGTCGGTGTTAATTGATTTGCAAGAAAATGACTTATTGAAAAAGAAGCACAGAGAAGGACAGCTTGTTGAATTCTATCGCAGCTTCCCAGATGATGAGTTTTCAAAGATGAAGAAATTTGTCTCTGGTATGGCATCAGTGTTTGGAACAATTCATGTCTGAGAACAAACATTTTGTAAAATGATAAATGTAAAGCTAGCATATCGAACGAGGTTGACTGATGAACATTTGAAAGCAATTCTCTTGGTTGAATGCAGCAATTCCAAAGCAAATATTGATGATATCTTCAAACGCTAAACACCAGTTTCACAAATCTCACAAACCTTTTTTGCTGTTTATTTTGTGAGATTCGGATATATGCACACTGGGTGTCAAATAACTATTTTATTGCTAATGTCACCTTCTTTGATAACTTTTGGTAAATAAATATATTGGCTGTCTTTATTTTGTTTTTGTGTGTATTCACTGTATTGTATTGAACAAAATGGTTGTACGACCCGCACTCGTCCTTCTCTCAGTTATCTGGCTCGCTGTGAAAAATGTTTGGTGACCCCTGTATTAAACATTATCACTGAACATTGAGGATTTTTATCGAGACACCATCTCTAGTAAGATTGTCAACCAAGGCTGCAGAGCTCTTACTACCCATAAGTTGGCACTGTCCCCATTCGTATTTCTGAGTGTTGGAGACCAAGATCATAATTCTCACTAGGAGAGAGGTGAACTTCAGTTAGTCCCATATCTTCATCAAAACACCGCTCTGGAGTTAGGTCCCAATTCTTGATTCATTCGCTTTCATGCCAGGTTGTCACCAACGTGGCCAAGGGGTCCTATCTACCCCAGTTTTTAAATCAGAGTTTTCCTTCTCCAAGACAGACTGCCGACCAAGGCTAACGAGTTCCGTCTACCCGTTTGTGGAATGACCATTGACTCTCCTCAGTTTCTCTGCCCTTCGCTTGGTTTTATTTTTTATCCCTCAAGGTGTCCAAAATCCACCCTCCTCACCAAGCAAACTTAGTGGGGATGCCGGTTTGGTACCCGACGGCTCGGCCGTGTGACAGTTGTACTACGCCAGATGTTAATCGTTAATCTCAATTCTCTGGTCTCCATATTTATCAACCTTTTCTCTTTCTTTCATGATGATATGTTGATCTCCTGACACTGCTATGTCGATTATTAGGCACTCTTGTTTGTCCCTCCTAAAGGTTGCAATATTTGGCCTTCGGTGCTCTTATTATTATTATTCCTTCGTAACACAGTTTAGGTAAAACCGGACCGGTATCTTTAGTTATCTGTCAAGTCACAACAAGGACCTCAGACAGATAATACCTTCCTTAAGATGGGCGCTGTGCCCAATAAGTCTGCTTTTTGCAAGACATCAATCTGGCATGGGATTTCCAGTTGCCTTCAGAAGTCTTGAAGTTTCAAATGGATTGAGACCAACGCTCTGATCACTACAGGTATCACTTATTATTATTATTATTATTATTATTATTATTATTATTATTATTATTATTATTATTATTATTATTATTATTCAGTAGTTATATTTTTATAGCGTGCTTTCACTTCACTACTGAGCGCAGCTCTGTGTGCCTTGGGTATGTGCTGTAATTTGTTGTGATGCTCTGATGGTTATTGTATGGAAAGTGTTCTGCGTAGGATGTGTGCAGTACCTAGTAGTGCAATTTTCTGTATGTTATATGTGTTTGTAAGTCCTGGTGTTTTTGTTATGTATTTGTCTGAATATTTTTTTATCATGCCTAATGCACCTACTATGATAGGAATTGTTTCTGTTTTCAGATTCCACATTCTAGTTACCTCTATTTCCAGGTCTTTGTATTTTGAGAGTTTCTCCATTTCTTTTAGAGACACGTTGTCATCAGCCGGTATTGATACATCAATTAGAAAGCATTTTTTCTTCATGATCTCTGACAACTATATCTGGTCTGTTGGCCTTAATTTCTCTATTTGTGTGTATCGGTATATCCCAGAGTATGGTTGCTTTCTCGTTTTCTGTGACCTTTTCTGGTGTGTGCCTATACCATCTTTTTTCTGTTGTTATTCCATAATGTTGGCATAGCTTCCAATGTATGTAGGTTCCAACTCTTTCATGTCTGTGAATATATTCCTTCTTAGCCAGGACTGGGCAGCTAGAGATAATATGATTTATTGTTTCTTGTCCATCTCCACATATTCTGCAGTTACTTGTAATATTTCTTTTCATTACATGTTTTTGGTAATTTCTGGTGGGGAGGCTTTGGTCTTGTGCTGCAATTAAAAATCCCTCTGTCTCTGCTTTGAGTCCTGAGCTTCTCAACCATTGCTGGGATTTTTCTTCGTCTATTTCTTTTGCGTTTAGTTTAGTCCAGTATTTGCCATGAAGGGGCTTTTCTTGCCATCGTTTTATCATGGCTCGTTGCTGTTCTATTTTTAGTTTGGATTTCATTTGTTTTATAGCTTTTGTTGTTTCTTCATCTTCTTCTTCATGTTTATTAGGTGGTATGATTTCTTGTTTGTATTTGTCAGCTTCCTTAAATACTGAGAACAGTTTTTTGTTTTGCTCGTGTTTTGCCACTCTCTGGATCAGTTTTCCTTCCTTCTGAAGTAGATATTTTTGCAGTCCTATAGTGGTTATTTTATAGTAGTTTTCCAGCTGTATAAGGCCTCTACCACCTTCTATACGTTGTATATATAGTCTTTCTATGTCAGATTTTGGGTGATGCATCCTAGATCCTGTCATTATTTTTCTTGTTTTCCTATCTATTTTGGTCAGTTCATTTAGTGTCCAGTTAAGGATATTGTAGCTGTAACTTATAACTGGGACAGCTAAAGTGTTGATACCTATTATCTTGTTTTTAGCATTGAGCTCTGTGTTTAGTATTGATCTAACTCGTCTATAATATTCTTTTTTATTTTCTCTTTCATTTGTGTGTGTTGTGTCTTATCTAGTTCATGGATTCCTAAGTATTTGTAAGTTTGGATTTGGTCTAATTCTTTTATTTCATTGGTTTTATCTAGTGTGATGTTGTTACTCTTAACTAGTTTTCCTCTTTTTATTATTATTATTATTATTATTATTATTATTATTATTATTATATTATTATTATTATTATTATTATTTTTATTATTATTATATTATTATTATTATTATTGTTGTTGTTGTTGTTGTTGTTATTATTATTATTATTGTGGTTGTTGTTGTTGTTGTTGTTGACGTCGTCATCATCATCATCATCATCATTATTATTATTATCCTTATCATTATTATTATTATTATTATTATTATTATTATTATTATTATTATTATCATTCTTTCCATTATTACAGCAACGGGCTGACAGAATCGTTAGCAGTCCGGGGAAAATGCTTAGCGGCATTTCGTCCGTCTTTACATTCTGAGTTTAAATTCCGCTGAGGTCGATTTTGCCTTTCACTCTTTCGGGGTCGATAAAATGGATACCAACTGAGCACTGGGGATCGATGTAATCGATTTGCTTCCTCCCAAAAATTGCTGGCCTTGTACCAAAATCTGAGACCAGTAGTTTTAGTAGTAGTAGTAGTAGTAGTAGTAGTAGTAGTAGTAGATTGTTTCTGTGGATGCCTCACCTCCCTCTAAACACAATATCCATACTTATTGCCAACATCGGCTTGAATCGTCCATGAGGATCATCTCTTTTGCTATAATCAATACCAATAAATCATTTCTCTCAATATCAGTCTCCGATCAGATCAATCGCCCTGATCAGTCACAATTGTAACCTTACTGTCCTTTGTATTTCATCACAAAGGAGCCGGGCGACATTTAGAAATTTGAAATTCTTCCCTCTTTGTTCATTCTTCACGAAATCTATAAACTTTAGAGAAGGATCAACTGTTTCTGTCGCAGACCGTCACCAGTTTCCTTACATTCCGTATTTTGCACAAGCTTTCACCCTACCAGAAGGAACCAGAAGCCTTACGTGGCCGTCTACCTAGACGGAATAGTGACTGAATCTCTCTCGAACGATACCCTCGCGATTTAAAGCGGTAGAACTCAATTGGTAGTATTTTATTGTAGCATTTGATCGGGTGTGGGTAGGGCAATGTCTGTGACTGGTTTTAGTAAGACCTAGTCCGAGTACCTGCCACAAAATGGACTTCGTTAAAGATTGAATCTAATCTCGATGTAGGCCACGGTGGGATTTGAACTCAGGCATCTCGATTTCAACGAAACACTCTCCTAACCGGTAATTTATTTATCAACCTCGAAAGGATAAAAGATAAAGCTTTCTTCGGTAGAATTTCAACATAGACGGAAATACACCAGGATAAATGTGTTAGGAAATCTCGCTCAACGAACCAATGATGCTGTCTAAATATATACGCAGACAAGATGCTCACGGATGGAGCGTTTGATATTAAGTTTATTCAACCAGACCTCACCAGGGACTTAGCTACTACAATTAACTTTAAAATCATTCGATTAGAATTCATATAACAGTCACTGCCAAAAGTACCCACCTTTTTATTATCATTATTATTATTATTATTATTATTATTATTATTAATATTATTATTATTATTATTATTATTATTATTATCATCATCATCATCATCATCATCATCATCATCATCATCATTACTATTGTTGTTGTTGTTGTTACTTCCGCTTTCATTTTCAGCATTGTAACAAACTAAAGATCTATATTAGACTGTTGATGTAACTCTATTTGTTAAAAATCCTTCCCGCCTTGGGACATTAAGCCCACATCAGAAGATGTCTAAAACTGTTGCCAGTATTGTGAATACTATAAAACTTTTGAAGTCTCCACAAGCCACAACTCGCATTAAACGATGCTCTGCTTATCGATAAGGAACCTCTGGAAACAGTAATTATTTGTACGAAATACTTTCGTATTTTAATCTCACGTTTTCGCAATAAAAGATCAATATTCTTTGCCCTTAATCACATGATATCATTCGCAATACGGTATTAATTCTTCTTCGCAAGCTTTATCAATGTACACTTTAATGAGATTTAAATCCTCAAACGATTCCAAGCTGCCACATCCCCTGCTCACCTGACGCACCTGGATACAGATATTTCGTTCATCCATTTAAAAAAAATATCTCTAGAATCTAACATCTCCGGATGACACACCACTTTCAATTAATCAGTGATAGGATCGCAGTTAGGGCTCTCCTAATTGGCCAATTAAAAAGATTTTCCTTTATTTTTCATTTCCGCAATGATCTTTAGTCATGTTCTTTGACCTTGCAATTCAAACCATTCTCTTATCGTTATTATTTCTTACACTTCTCTTCAACACCCAACTCCCGCCCACAAACACAATTGAAAGCTAAGACCATTCTGTTTTGAAGAGATGATTGGTCGATTTAGGTCATTTTTGCTAAATAATTGTTCTAAATGAACCACTGTGGCTCTCGCAGTTTCTCATTTTCTTTCAATCGATTTATAATAAATATATTTTCGTCGTGTTTTATATCAGAAATAGATTTCTAATTTCCTTCATTTTCGAAACATTCTCCCCAGAAATATCGACAAGTTTGTGTATTTCTATTCAAAGTTATTTATAAATCGTGATTTAGTACACGAGTCTAGCAGATCTATCAAAGTGATTTATGAGTATCGATTTTTATCATTATGTCCACGTATACATACAAACATGTATGTGTGTGTATATGTGTGTGTGTCTGTCTGTCTGTCCGTCTGAATATGTATGTATATTGTAGGAGGCAACGAGATTGTGTGGCTTTCATATTTTATGAAGAGAATTGCAAACAAGAGCAAACTGCGTTGAAAGTTTGGATCAAATATCAGGTGGATCGACAATATTGAGAAACAGTTGCCCTCTGTAGATTGTTTCCAGGTGATCTTCAGAAGATGAGGGAAACAAGACAACATACCTTTGGTGAATTTGCCCATGACCTTTGGACCACTCATGGATATCTCTAAATGGCGTTTACACACATGTCAAATAGAATTTTGTTCAAATGAAATTTTAGGAAGATAAAAGCTAGGCTTGGCACAGGAGAAAGTATAAGAATTATTAGACGGATATTTCCTTCCAGCCATGTTTCTTCACAATGTTTCTCTTAGATCTCTTGCATGCAGGTCAATGGAATGCCAACGACGTTGCCAATACTTTTCGTTTCCCGCTGTAAATTCCCCGGTATCATGTTGAGAAGATACCATATCACACTTTAAAGCAGTGTTTTGATAACTCATAGATATCTTATATAGGGAGAAAGAGAGAGAGAGAGAGATCTGTATGAGCGTGAGTATAAACATATATGTGTGTGTGTGTATATATGTTTTGATAACTCACACACACATATCACCTCTCTCTCTCCATATACCATATTATATATATATATATGTATGATTTTCTTACGAAACACATAGCGTAGAAGTGCTCAAGTCGAACCTGAAACGTTGGATAAGTATAGTGGATAGAATGGAAAAAGTTCAAATCAGATAGACTACGATTAACACATACGTCTACGGGTTTAGTTAAAATAAGATAAGGATTGTCCGAATTGAAATATATATTGATATATTAGAGATATAAATAAATATATAGAAATATAAAAATATATGAATACTAAAAATATACATAGGTATATAGATATATAAACATAGTAATAATAGAATATAGATAAAAATTATCGTGGAATATAGATAAAAAAACGTTTTTAAAATAATTTTTATTATGGTATAGTAACAGGCATTAATAAGAGTTTTGGGTTACATGTTCGAAGAAATAAAGTGTACCGACGATCGTTTCTGGCTCTCATACGTCTGAATTACTGACGAATCTTAAGATTCATTTCTGGAGAATGTCCCCTTCATCAGGGGAAAATGATGTTTACGATAGATATGCGTTCAGTTCTTTACGAAGGTATGAGAGAATTGGATGCTTTTATAGAAGGGCGGATACAGTTATTTAAATTATAAAAGTTTTTTTTATGAGGGCTGATGGGAGTAAAATTAAATTGCTTACTTTCTTAAAATTTATATTTCTGTTTGCATTATATTGTTGTGTAACTTAATGCTCAGTGGGTTCAAATTGAAATCGCCTCATGAAAGTTGAGTAGAATCTGTGGTTGCACGAATGAATAGCGTCAGAGAACCTATTTAAAACAGTGGAATTAAACATGCAAAAGATAACGTATGATTCTTTTATACACAATCAACATCAGCCAGTAATCGTACGGTATAGTGGGGCCTCGTCTATGGTTGACCAAGACAATGTATAATTAATGTTCTCTACTTTTAAGTCGTGTATATATCTGGCCAGCGCCGTTCAAGTCTTATGTTTTACCTTATTAAAGGTACTTACATGTGTTCTGTATCGTTTCTTGAAGTCTTTAGTGCTTTCCATGTATAATCTAGCTTTATGTTTGTCGCTTGTCACTGTGCATTTATAGATTACGTTTTTGCGTAACCATAAACCAGTAAGAGGACATAATTCAGGGGCCCTACAATTAAACGTGTTTATATTCATATGTAGTGGAGGCACATGGCCTAGTGGTTAGAGCAGCATACTCGTGGTCGAGGGATCGCGGGTTCGAATCTCAGACCGGGCGATGTGTGTGTTTATGAGTGAAACACCTAAGCTACACGCGGCTCCGGCAGAAGGTAATGGCGAACTTCTGCTGACTCTTTCGCCACAACTTTCTCTCTTTCCTCTTGCATCTTGCAGCGCACCTGCGACGGACGGGCGCCCGGTTCAGGTGGGGAACCTATACGCTAAGGAAACCGGGAAACCAGCCCTATGAGCCAGGCGTGGCTCGTGAAGGAACAAACGACATTCATATGTATGTCTGTATGCATGTATGTATGTATAGGCGATTATGGTATGTACGTGTGTGTGTGTGTGTGTGTGTGTGTGTGTGTAATATTGCGTGACTGTTTTAATGCAGTGCACATGTGTGTATATGTCTGTATGCATATTTATGTGTTAAGGTATTTAATTAGGCTTTTCGTACTATATGCAGTATAAATTCTTTGCTGATAATATCCCAACTGCGTGGTCTAAAATTCTTAGTAACAACCTTCCCGTTCTAAAGAATTTTATACACTTTCGCATAGAGAAAGAAAAGTAAAGTTTATTCAGCCTATTGAATGCGATACCCACATTGGCATTGGATTATGATCTCTCTGCGTTAGAATTATTTTGATTAAATCTCGTTCATCAAAAACGTAGACATTAAGTAAATATCTGTACATCGTAACGGTGTGTTTACATTATACATTTGAATGTATATATTTTTTTAACTGCACCAATTCAAATAAGCTAACTTTAATATGTCTTCAGAAAGCTGAAATTACCAAAGTTCTTGTGGTCCAGTTATAGTTTTTAATTTACTCTGAAATCAAATAAATACGAAACAGATTGTATAAGATTTCTTTCTCCAGAAATCTTATACTTAATGTGTGTGTGTGTGTGTGTGTGTGTGTGTGTGTGTGTGGTGTGTGTGTGTGTGTGTGTGTATGTGGTGTGTGTGTGTGTAATATGTCCTGCACAGTCCTATTCATTTCAGTATACAATGTTTTTTTTTCTATATATTACACGTATTTTTGGCGGAAATCGGTTTACTTTATCATTAGAAGAAATTTCAGACAGGACACATTAAGTAATATTTTTTTTTTTTCCAGATAATATCACATATATTTCACTGCGCCCTTGTATTGAGCCCCCTACCTTTGTTCGTGAAAACATGTATTTCTCGTTCATCAAAATACTCCATTATTGAAGCAAGGCTCACACATGAAAAAGACAATACTCCAAATATATATAATAATCGAAATTAATAGACAACTAGTATCCCTAAAACTATTTGCTTAGCAACACCAAATTGTACACTAAAAACAAAACACCAACACGTAGAAGACTGTGGTCGCTTTACGGCAATTACGTCATATTTATCAAAGGCACATCTAATAAATTTAAATTGGGAAATACTGAATAAAAAAAGCATCACGAAAGAATACATAAGACACATGAAACTCACACAGATCTTAATATTAGACAGATTCCATTATGTGAACATTTCGACATATTAGCACCAAGCAAATCACCAAAATTCCAAGCCTTTCGCTTTGCCTTTCTTTTCAGAAAAGATAGAATACAAATAAATAAAATTTGTTTATTAAAAAATACAACCTACGACTGTATAAATTATTACATGTTCAACACAGACATTACACAGCTGTAGTTCACATTGCAACACACAAAGCACATAGACAAACGCATACACAGCTTAATTTCATTCAGATAAAAGCAAGTAAGCTATTTCTCTATTTTCCTTTAATCTGACAACTTGTTCACAGTATCAAATGACGCATGTACTGGATTAACACAGCTTCGACTTTTGGCACACTTATCATTCATAATATCATGTGACCTAATAGGCGGACATAATGCACATTCTTCATTCGCTTGATTAATACAGGCTTATCTTTTTATGCAAGTATCATTGACACAGTCACATGACCCTCTAACCCCATGTCCCGGCAAAGCCGTATCTGAACTCATGACAATTTCACTTACATTTTCTCCACAAAAACTCTACCCAGAGTCGCGACAAATGTGGCACAGCACCAGCCCCCTGCAGATTACACTATTTTTCAAAAATTATCAATTTATGAGGCCAACTAAATTTTTTAAATAAAATAAATAAAATGTTTATGTTTTTACTATTCATTCGATTTTTCTTTATACTTGTTTGTACATACACATACTCGCACATACAGACACACACACATACATATACATACATACATGCATATATATACACACATACATACATACATACATATATATATATATATATATATATATATATATATATATATATATATATATATCAGAGGAAGAGAGTTGATCACGAATTTCATCCGAAGAGGACTAAAACTGAAAACATTTTTGAATATAAGGAGGAGTAGAGTGAATGACATGCGTGCGCATTTATATGCGCGTGTGTGTATGTATGCGTATGTATATAGAAACGTCCGTTGAGGCATATAACCCTAAATCTAAAATAAATACGTAATCCCATTTATTGTTCAATAATCGGCCCCATATTCAAGTCTTTAGCTTTATAGAATAATGAAGCATAAAACCCAACCTATTATAATATATTTGTGTTTATTGCAGATCGTTACGTGGAAATACGGCTGTGGAAACGACCTTTCTACTTTCAGTGAGTGTGTATGAACTGCAATAGGATAACTGCTCCCTGTGGATGTGTAGTAAATCAATTCTCATTACCCTGTGAAATATGATGGACGATAGAAATGAGCAGCTGAAATTAGTTTCAATCTTCTGGCTCTGTGACCCTCGCTAAGATATGTTACAATCAGAAAATATGCGTACGTGGCAGGTTTTCAATAGGATAATATATTTTCTTCCTCTTCTCATGGACATCTGCATTATTCTCGAAATCTCCCAGAAAAAGCTTTTCTCGTTCATTCAGTCATGTATGAATCTATGAAACAACGAATGCGTTTTTTCTTTCTTTCTAGCAATATTAATTTTTTTTTCAGAAAAAATATTTCAGGTATAGAATAGAAAGACTGATTATTAGAAAATTCCATGCCATTATGTTCATTCTCATTCTACACTTTTTTCCATTTTAAATATTTGTTTGCGTGTATGCGTGAATATATATATAAGCATGTGTGTATGTATGCATGCATATATTCGCATACTACATACTTACACATATACATGTTCATGTGTTTGTGTGTACATGTGTGTGCGCGTGTTCGCATGTGTGTGCGTGTGTGTTTTGTTGGGCATCTTTGTGTGATTCTGCTCACATCACATTACGGCCGAGTGTCAGAATCATGAGATTCAATCGTTAGAATGAAATTTTCTCTCTCCCTACCCTCTGAGTTCAAACGCTGCCGAGGACAGCTTTTCCTCTCATCAACCCATTATTAGTTTAGTGCAATGGGTTGGTGGAATCTTAAAGTGGCCGTATTTGACTCGACTGTCTGCATTTTTATTCCTAATCATGTCATGGACTTCTTGGCTGATAGAAACTTGATCTGCTCCTCCGTTTAATACTGGACTCTTCTAAAGGCATCTTGAGTGTCTTTAGTGGGGAACACTCTGCAAACACTCGATCCAGGTTTCCGCTCCTGTTGAGGCTATCTTCCACCGTCTTCCATATTAGTTTAACGGGCATGTGACAGTTCATGGGTATCCACTCACCTCTTGATTAAAAGATATGTATATATATATATATATATATATATATATATATATATATATATATATATAAGAGTGAGTAGACAAACGAAAGAAAGGCACTTAACAAATTTATTGGGAGTTCAAATTCAAATTGGCTGACGACTAGCATCACGCTTGAAACTCAAGAGTACCAACAAATTTGAATCAAACTGTTTTGATCCATATATAAGTTAAATTTGAAGTTAAAAATTAAGGTTTAGATGGATGACATTAACATGCAGTATCGAAACCTTTGTTACGGGTAAGCCCCAGGTAGTAGTGTGCCTGCGGAGTACGTTGACCACTTGTGGTTAGCAGGCGTCATCCACGTTACTACGCTTTCGACGCCGGATCTACATCAGGAAATCTTAGGTGCACGTTGGGGATATTTTAAATGATTGATACGGACGACAGAGTATAATTCGAAGCACGACAATCGTTTCGTCTGCTTTCTGCACCAGTACCTTGTGGGTGGAGGACGATGTAATAGCATTAGATGCATCGCGCAGTGCAAGGAACTTCATCAGGTGATATGATAGGCTTCAAAAGTTATAAGTTTTATATTTGGCTCCAACCTAGAGGCTGGTGGTATTATGGTGTGCTGCTTATAGTTGACACACATTGGTGAAGTAAGGATATTTGTTGTCTGAATACAGGACGCGGTTGATAAAACATACAAAGAATATAATGTAAAAGGGTGTTTTAATGGCGTTGGATTGAAAGGCCTTAAATCACACCAGCATCACCACCAAATTCTTCACCATGCTGTCACGCTTGACTACCATATCTAGCCATCAAAGGTCTCCACATGATTTAAGGCCTTCCAACCCAAAGCCATTAACCCCACCACACATTTACACTATATTCTTTGTATTTTTATCAACTTCCTGTATTCAGACCACAAGCACCCTTACTTCATCAATGCGTATGAACTACGAGCAGCACACACCATGATAACTTCAGCCTCCAGATTGGAGGGAAATGTAAATATTATAACGTTTGGAGCCTATCACGTCAGGGATGAGGCTCCTTGCACTGTGCGATGCATCTGATGTCGTTACATCGATCCCATCCACTAGGAAGCCGTGCAGAAGACAGCCGAAACGATTGTTGTCCTAAATAAAGCTTCTAGTTACACTCTGTCTTTCCATATCAATCATTTAAAGTGTGTGTGCGCGCGTGTGTGTGCGCGCGTGTGTGTGCGCGCGTGTGTGTGCGCGCGTGTGTGTGCGCACGTGTGTGTGCGCGCGTGTGTGTGTGTGAGAGAGAGAGAGAGAGAGAGAGAGAGAGAGAGAAAGAGAGTTTGTGTGTGTGTGTATGTCACAGTATCTCAGTATCAACCAGACCATCAGGTTCTGCGATTCGCCGTTTGACCCAAATCGCTTGACTAAATCGTCTTCCCATCATTGTGGAGACTTCCAAGAAGCTTTTGCAATCTCTTGGATATCACTCGACAACTGGACGGATCCAGCAGTTGTCTGTGCACCATGTGACATGTCCGACCCAGAGGAAAATGTAGTTTGGATATTCTGCTATCGCAGCATTCACTCCCTCTCCGTTCTCATTTTGAATATGTTCTCGTAATGTTATTTCTAGCCAGGATCTCTCCATGGCCCTTCGCGTCGCAGCCAATCGATGTTCTTTCCTCCTCATAGTGGCACCCATCTCACTTGCGTATAAGAGCGCAGGCGTGTAGGATGCTGTTGATGAGCCTGAGACTGTGTTGTCTAGCTGGAGTGTATGAGTATATATAGTTGTGTGTGTGTGTGTGTGTGTGTGTCTGTGTGTCTGTGTCTGTGTCTGTGTGTGTGTGCGTGCGTGTGTGTGTGTGTGTGTGTGTCTGTGTCTGTGTCTGTGTCTGTGTGTGTGTGTGTGTGTGTGTGTGTAAAACAAGGAGTGAGAGAGAGGGAGGAATTTCAATGAAAAATATATTTTATATTTATTTTGAAAGTGTGAATACATTATTTATTTAATCCATCACGATTGTTGAATTTAAAAACAAGACAAATCATAAATATAGAACCACGTTTATCGTTGGAACAGAGTTAATGTATGGAACTCTGCGATACCATTACGCAACGAAGATGTAATTAGGAACATTGGATTGTTGTTCTTTCTTTCAATAAATATTTCGATTTTTCCAATCTGGCGTAAGTAAAAACTGAATCTCTCATTCAATTTCATTCAACACGAAACTTCTCTCATTAAACTAATTGTTTTTTTATTGGAAATATATAATTGAGTAACAATGCAAATAGTAATTGGACATGATGAGTTTGTTTTTTTAATTATCTCTTTTTAAAATATGAAGAGAGCGTTGAATTGCAGCTGTCATTGTAGCGAAGAGAGCAGACTGCAGGCAATCTCTCTCAAACAATGTTATTACAATCTTAATTTTTCTATATGATCGATGAAAAACTGAATAACGAGCAAACGGGATGCCTCGACCTATCAGAGAGAGCAATCGAATGACCCGGTTATCGATTATTAACGCTTTAAATGAAGCATGATATGGTTTCGAATTCTAGCACAAGGCCAGTAGGTTTGGGGAAAAGGCTAAGTCACTTAAACCAACTCCAGTGTTCAACACGCATTTATTGTATCGTCCTACCATGAGAGACAAAATCGGCCTCGGTGGAATTTGAACTCGGAATGTAAAGACGAGTGAAATACGTATTTCTTTACTACCCACAAGGGGCTAAACACAGAGAGGACAAACAAGGACAGACAAACGGATTAAGTCAATTATATCAACCCCCAGTGCGTAACTGGTACTTAATTTATCGACCCCGAAAGGATGAAAGGCAAAGTCGACCTCGGCGGAATTTGAACTCAAAACGTAACGGCAGACGAAATACTGCAATGCATTTCGTCCGACGTGCAAACGACTTTGCCAGGTCACTTCTTTGCAGGAATATAGAATATTGGGTGATCAGTCCTAGATGTGTGATATCGATATAGGAAACGAAATACAGTCAGGGGGGAACGTGTTTCATCATATGACTGCACAAACAGCTCTTACTTGGGTCTAAATTAAAACAACAACAACAACAACAACAGAAAATGGTTGATGTTAACGTTGTAGTTTCTAAATTGCTCGCACAACAATTCGATGCAATCGTTTTAAACGAAGAATAAAATTATAAGAACCGACACAAAATGAATCAACAGATTCGATTGTATTGCATTCTACTTAACATTTCATTGTTTAAAGTGATTGAAATCATTGCAGTGTCTCTTTTTCTTTTTCCTTTTTTTTTATTTTCTAAAATATTAAATTCAAATGTTAATTACAATGTCTCTCGTATACAGAAAAGAATATCATTGAAAAAGCTCTTTATTTGTATGGGCTTTTTTTCTCCTGGAATTCTAATGATTTCTTTGTAAACGAGAGAATCTGTGACAACACATTCTATCTCTATGCTTGCTAGAAATGCTCAAACAGTGAAACTGTAACATACACAAGTCTTCCGAAGGCCATCTTGACAGCTTCCCCGACTTATAGGAACCAGCCACACTATTATCATACACATACACACACAAACAAACAAATAAACGCATACATATACATGCATAGATACATACACACACACACACAACACACACACACACATACATATATATATATATAATATATATATTATATATATATATATATATATATATATATATATATATATATAAAATATTATTCGAGACAAAACCACTATTTTGCAAAACAAACAAGGAAAGACTTAATTAATACATAAAATTTTAATAAATAGTAAAAAAAACCGCCACTACAATCGTTTCTTGTCTTGATCGACAATCTTCATAATTTTGACACTGAATTATTGGAAGTCCACCTGAAGATTGTCGATCAAGACAAGAAACGATTGTAGTGGCGGTTTTTTTTGACTATTTATTAAAATTTTATGTATTAATTAGTCTTTCCTTGTTTGTTTTGCAAAATAGTGGTTTTGTCTCGAATAATATTTTATAATATTTTACTATAAAATCGATTTAATCCTAAATCTGATTTTTTCCCTGTAAATTTGGATTTATTCCCTAATATTTATTATATATATATATATATATATAGAAAACAAAGTTATTTTATTCCACACGAGTATAAATATAGGAAAAACAGAAGTTGAAATGCATTGAGAATAGTTAAAATATGCTATATTAAAATATTTATTTAAAGCTTTAACCGGTTTCACAGTTTACACTGATTTTCAAAAAGTTCAGATAGAAAGACGTGGCTTATGTCGCAGTTGTCTTGCCTCTGACAAGTGTTTGAAGCTTGCACTGTTTTTATAGGGTGTTCATGACTAAAATTAGTATATGTTTTAATTAGGATTTAATTGGTAGAGAATAATCACATGACTGGCCTTAGAAATTTTTTGCCATTTCCCCGTTACGTCAAGGGACAATATTTGACATCGTAAGTTAAGGCTGACACAGTTGACTGAACATATCCAGACAATCAATGCTCTGAATGTTTTCTGTAGAGAATGAACACATGGTGAAGTTTATAACCTTTTGTAAGTTCATTATTTACATTGTTTACAATTGATGGATATTTGTCCTCATTTTGTTTGTTGTTAACACAACGTTTCAGCTGATATACCCTCCAGCCTTCATCAGGTGCCTTGGGGAAATTTCGAACCTGGTTTCTCATTCCTAAAGTATTTTTCGATATTATTGTTGTTATTATTATTATTATTATTATTATATTATTATTATTATTATTATTATTATTATTATTATTATTATTATTATTATTATTCAGGTCACTGCCTGGAATCGAACTCGGAATCTTGGGGTTAGTAGCCTGCGCTCTGAATCACTACGCCGTATGCCATGTAAGCTTCCTGCTATGTCCGTGCGTTAGTGTCACGTGACAGTATATGTTGCGCCTAAAAGGAAGGCCGACACGGTTGAGTGAACATGTTTAGTTATAATCAGAGCTCTCCAAATTTAATCTGTCTGGTAGAAAAGTACACAGGAATCTTTTGTATGTAGTCCAATGGCTAAAATTTAGGTTGTTAGCTGTATAATTTGCTGATAAATGGCAGGATGAATTTTGAGTGTCAATTTTTATTTATGTGTACACTTTGTTAAAATTTTTAAAGTCTCGGTTTGTACTTTTGCATGGAAATACTTTCTTTGTTTATCCGTGCATCATCTGTAGTATTCGCTGAAGCATAGAGTGGGAAGACCTAGAATTTGGGAGACTTATTTTTTGCACTTCTCTGTGACCACTCAGTGTAATCTGTCTAGTACTGGAGTCTCGTATTCGTTGTCGGTGAATGGTTAGTCTATTTCTTAGAGTAAGCTTTGTTTGACCTATGTAATCTTCATTACATCATTGACATTTGATACCGTATATTAAACTCCTTGCAGAACATGTAAAGTGATGTTTTACGGTAAAAGTCTCTCCTGATTTGAATTTGTATGTTGTGTCTTCAATAAGGTCGATGCAGGTTCCGCAATTGCAGCGGCCACATTTTTTGACTGTTGGTGTAGGAATTGTGGAAGGTAATTTAGCACGTGAGAGGAATTTCTTGAGGGCCTTTGATTGTCTTTTACTTTTGATTATTTTGTGTATTTCGAATGCTTGTTACATTCTTGGGTCTTGTTTTAGTAGCGGAATGTTTTGATGGATAATATTGTAAACCTCTGTATTTCTTGGATTGCGTGTTGTAATAAAGGGTAGATTATTGGTTGTATCTGGAGCGTTTTTCGTTTTTCGTAGTTTATTACGTTCTATTCTGTTGTCTATTAGCATTAATGGATATTATCTTTTAAGTAGTAGCTGTTTTAGTCTCTGGAGTCTTTTATTGCGAGTTTCAGGGTTTGAGACAATTATGCAGATTCTTCTTGCTAGATTAAAGGGGATATTATTCTTCGTGTGTTTGGGATGGCGTGAGGAGAATAATTAAAAGTTGTTTCAGTATCTAAGTAATATTCAACGTTTGTGTTATGTATCTGTGTGAAAGATGAAAATATTTTGCATATTAAGCATTTATGAAAATTATTTATAATCATATGGTCGAATATATTTTGTAATGTGTAACGCAATTTTTTTCTGCTTAAAATAACGTCACAATCTGTTGAGCCATTAAATTTGTACTTCACATGGAAAATCATGGGTTTTGATACCGTACTCTATGATAAATTTAACTTCGGTCAGAATCTCATTACTTTTGCGTTTTCATCGCCATACCCACAAGGTTACAGACAATATCCACCACGCCGCTCATTTTTGATAGAGTGATAAAAAAAACTCCAGGATAACAGAGTCATACGGTGCTGTACAGCAAGGAGACATCCAAAATAGTCAGTGTCCCTACATTACACCAAAAAGCAAACAGCATCATCAGAGACTGTGAAAGACGTTCCCCGTGATAGGAAAACACCATTTAGAAAAAGGCGGATTGTCAACTATTGGTACAAATATTTGACATTTTATCGAAAGTGTCTTACCGACATTTGATTAAGGGTGACGCTAACATCGACAGGAAATGTAACGTCTTATGATGCACTTGTAATGCTACACTTGACATTTCACAAGTTAGCGTATTGTTCACCAAGAATAGGATTTAGCTAGAAAATATGTAATGAACAAGCGAAATAGTGAAACCCTTAAACTCACAAGATTCAACCGAAAATATCGATAATGTCACATTTCCATTACAGATATTACACCTGATCAGCAGCATTGTCTAAAATGCCCCTTA
>NC_043002.1:2431355-2443855 GCF_006345805.1 Octopus sinensis
ACATATATACTGCATCGATTTCGAAGACTGACCTTTCTCTTTAAAGCCCCCAAAATACTTAAACTCATGACTAGGATCTCAAGTGTCACCAATATTGAGGTATCGTCTCTATGTCCGGGCCGTCGCCGCTGCTAAACACACAAGAAGACTGCTCGACTCAGTGGAATGATCTCACCAAGGGATACGCACGAGTCTTTGGCTCACACAACATCTTATGTCTCTTCTATCTTATTCTTTCTACTATGGCTTCAATTTCTCGGAGAAAGATAACACCGTGCCACCCGGACTGAGCTTGTCTTAATTCACTCGACTTTCGTTTCGTCACCCACCTCTAAATGCCCAGACCCCGTACAAACCTCTACGACCATTCCTTCTCCCCATAATATCAGTCCTCTGCTGTTCCGTTCTTGCACATGCCCTTGTAACAGACATGGGTGCTACCTCTTCCAGTAAACCAAAAAAAGTTTTTAAAACGACTTGCCGGAAGCTTATTTTTGTTCTGTTTTACTATATTCTATCAATGTTATCCATCACTGATATAAACCATTGTATATTTTCTTTGCAATGTTAACAAACACAAAAGCAACATTTGGATTATTCTATTCTACAGTTTATATAATTCACCGAAACGAAAAATCCTAGTCAAGCAGAAATTAACGCCTTTTCTAACATCAGTTAAAATTGCCGTGAAGATATAAAAGCAGTTGTATTAATATCCAATAAGTCTCAGCGGTTTTTCTATATCTAACTTCTTATTAAATTATCACTTTTGACTTCTTATTTTAAAAGAAAATGCCGAAACGATATTTTAGTTTGAATGGATTATCTTAGATAATATGGTATCACTATTTTTGCGGTTCAAAAACTAAAATATATAACTTGATTTATACATTTACAAAGAAAAACAAGCTATTTTTATATACATAAAACTGGAATTGTAAAGATTCTATGATGTTACGGTAGAGCTTCTAGCATTCTGGGAAGAATATGTGGTACAGTTTCTTTCTGGATTGGAACCATTTCTTTATATCAAGTTGCTGATTCCAGGCACAAGGCCATAAAAAGCTAGATTTTACCATTTCCCTTCTCCTAAAATGTATGGTTTTTATGTCTTTTCGATAGAAATATATATATTTCTACATCACCAAAATATGACCTTCGCATAGGCCCACGTGTAAATAACCTTACAGGTTACTTCTTTGCTCTGCTGCCCTTAAAATAATCATTGCTCTCAATTGCAACTTAACTCAGAGGTCGATTAACCTCACATCAATACAAGACTAATAGACTAATACTTATTCTATCGATCTTGGACAGATAAAAAAAGCAATTTAGAAATTGTTCTCGGGGCGCAGATAAATGGTACTGATTCCTGATCTTTTATTCCGTTATTTGCTACTTCTGCCATTTCAGCGCCGCAGATAACGCAGCTCATGTATCTTAGAATATCACAAAATAATAAACTAATATAAAACTTGTAGAGGTCAGCAGCAGAGAATCGGCCGAATTGACACCCCCCGCCGTTTCCAGTTGTCTTATTGATTCCAGTAGAATGAACGACGAAGCAGATCGGAGCAACGGGCAGAGTTCAATATTATCTGCTAGCTAGTCAATACGGGGTTCTACCCTCTCTGACATATCTCACCCGTTTTTTTTTAAGCTGTAAGGAAGAAGAAAGCTTTTATGCACCTTTAAACAGTCTCTAAAATGAAGAAAAATAAAAAAAAGAAATATTACAAATGGCCGCGTAGAAAAAAGAAAGAAACATTGTTAATATTTCGTTATAAGATTACATCACCTTTCTGTGAGGTATTTGAACGCAGAGAAGTATGGACTGGCGCTATAAAACGTTAATATCGCCATATTCTGTGGAATATATGTATGGTGTTACCACCATGGACGATTCTTGCATAGAATCATGATGTATAATTCTATTGTTAGTGCCAGCACAATGGTCGATCTGCTTCAGAAGTCATCACGCTCGTGTTATCTCGCAGTCGACTGTGCAAGCTGCCTCTGTAGAAGATAATTCGCTGACAGCCATGACAGACAGACCACATTCACAACCAGCTACACACACATATACACACACACTTACATTTACACATTCATCCATCCATCCATCCAACCATACATACATACATACATACATACATACATACATACATACATACATACATACATTCATACATATATATATATATATATATATATAAACACCTATATATAATAGCATTTATAATATAATAATAGAATATAGGTATGTGTGTATATATATATATATATATATATATATATATATATATATATAGATGTGTGTGTGTATTTATATATACCTCTATGCTATCATTATGCTATAAATACTGATACATAAACAAAATATATATATATGTATGCATATATTTATATTTATGTATAAACACATACAAATATGCACGTTATACGTATACGAATGTACACACAATACACACACACATACATCGTAATGGTCATTGTGAAAATCATTCACGACTGTATGAGAGATATTTTTACATATGTTCAGCTCCATTTACAGAAGCACAATAACTAAATAACTATGAGAGTTCTTCCCAATCTATATTCTGTAGAAAAACCTAGTGGGTTATTCGATGACAGATCTTTACCAATATCTGTCAGCGTATTGATTTTTCTATGATTATATTTGCAAATACAGTTTATCGATTTGTAGAAAAGAACAAGATTATGTATTTTTTTTGTGAATTTAAATTTAGCTTAGTTATTCCGAGTCGATAAATCATTACTTTATAACTGTACATTTGAGATAGGCAGGTAGAGACTGCCGAGACAGAACAGCACACTTAGCATGGACAACAGATACTGCTTGAGTTTATTACATTCATTATTATTATTATTGTTGTTGTTGTTGTTCTTCTTCTTCTTCTTCTTCTTCTTCTTCTTCTTCTTCTTCTTCTTCTTATTATTATTATATTATTATTATTATTATTATTATTATTATTATATTATTATTATCTGTGATGAAATAATTACCAGTTAAATATTGGGGTCTACACTTTCCACCCTCCTCAAAAATTCCTGGCCTTGTGTCAAATTATTGTAATTATGTAGCTGGCGAAATTGTTAGTGCATTGGAAAAAATGCTTAGCGGCATTTCTTCCGGCTCAAGTCCTACCCAAGTCAGCTTTCTTTTTCATCCGTTCGAGGACAATAAAATAAAGTCCCAGCTTAACTTCCAAGCTTTGTGACTTATTTTTCTTTTTGCCTCAGGTTTTGTTGCAACTCCTGGAGTCTTTCGTACGCAGCGGGCCTATTATAAATGCGGCACAGCGAAGACTCATGCTCATTCCTAAGGTTGACCCTCGAAATCCTGGCGAAAGTTTGGTCCTGCGCTGCTACTTTGGTGCTGTCAGTCTCTCTTTTTCAGTGTTCCTTTCTTCAGCCAAACCCATGAGTCTTTTCCAACAACTTTAGTTGCGACTACATGGAATTGATTGTGAACACCCTTGTTGCGTAATCTTTCATCATTTGGGGCTGTTAAGTCACTTACTTGGTACTTTCTATTCTCTTTATCTACTATTACCAAATCAGGCCTTATAGATTCTATTACTCTGTCAGTTTGAATCTCAAAATCCCACATCTCGTATTTTTTACTTTCCAGTACTTTACTAGGTTCATGCTCATACAATTTATCATTGTGTTCAAATCTTAGCTTTCTACATAACTCCCAGTGGATTGCTCTCCATAGATTGCCGTGTCTTTTCTTGTATTCTTTCTGTGCCAGCATGCTACAGTCACTTAATATATGAGTAACGCTTTCCTCTTTTGATTTGTATAATCTACATTGGGATCTACTTGGTTTTTGTCTATTTTTGCTTTTATCCAATTAGTCCTTAATGCTTCATCTTGTGCAGCTAACAAACTTTCTGTCTCCCTCTTCAGCTTTCCCTTCTGCAGCCATAACCATGTCTCACTACAGCTAATCGCTGAAACTATCTCGGGGAATCTACCATGCAGCGCTTTCTCCTGCCTCTCAGATAATTTATGTTCTTTTTTCTGCTTTTTTTCCAAAAGTTCGTTTGGTGTTTTGGTTTCCCTGTCTTGCTGTGACTGTAGCAGTTTTCAGTAAACTTTTTCACTATTACCCACATAGGAGCCTCTGTCTACTCTAACTCCACGCAGTCTTCCACTGATATTAACCCTCTTCCATCTTCCTTTCTAAGTAAGTATAATCTTGGTACTCCTGCCCTTGGTTGGAGTCCTCCATTCATATTGAATCCCTTCCTAGTTCTTCTCTCTAGCTTTCCTAATTCAGTTTTTCTCCAATCTACAATAGCTGCTGAGTATCTAAGTAATGATGCTGCCCAAGTATTCACAGCCTTCACAAGATTCGAACCATTTAGCTCTGCCATCGTTAGCTTCCTCACCTTCTGATGTACTTCTTTTCATTCTTGTAGTTAGTACTCTGTCAGATTCTAATACTCCTAGATACTTATCTCTCTCTCCTCCTTCTGACCACATGGTAATTGGATGCCTTCACTGCTGACTACCTGTCCCCTTCTCATGACTAATATTGCACATTTATCTCTGCCAAATTCCATGCCTATATCTTTGCTGAAGAGTCTAACAGTTTGTCCCCAACACTTGTTCCTGTGCTGCACATATCGAGACCTCTGTTTCAAGTTTCAGGTCGTTTTTAGTAAATCACAACCATCTTTTCTCTGGGTCTGAAT
Source organism: Octopus sinensis (assembly GCF_006345805.1). Classification (NCBI taxonomy): domain Eukaryota; kingdom Metazoa; phylum Mollusca; class Cephalopoda; order Octopoda; family Octopodidae; genus Octopus; species Octopus sinensis. The sequence continues at coordinate 2,436,083 of NC_043002.1, forward strand.
CCCTTGGTATCCCTCTCTCTCTCTCTCTCTCCCCCCCCCTCTCTCTCCCCCCCCCCTCTCTCTCTCCCATCCTCTCTCTCTCTCTTATCCTTCCAGTTGTTATCCCTCTTTGTTCCTGTCTTTATTTTTATTTCATCATGTTTTGATTACTCGTACGAGCAGTGCTTTCTTTGTATTCTTTATACATCAAACAATATTGTCCTTCTTTGTCTGAATGCAGTCCTTATAACGTATCAGTCTCCGTCCTCCTTTCTTCCTTCCCATGTGTAGCCTGCCAACATCACTTAGTGGGCGAGGCACACCGCGTATTGTCACCAATTTCTTTGTTTTCTCGTCCAAAAATGCCGGCTCCTCTGATCGCTAATGTATCACTTCAGCTCCGTATCTCAACAGTGATTGTCCCTGTATTTATTGCTTGGAACTTATTTCTTTCATTGAGTTTAGTCTTCAGAATCAATCTCAGCCTTCTTTAATACTCCTGAGGGAATAGTTTCTTCCTTTGACCTTCCATTACTTCACCTACTTCCAATATGCCCAGATACCCGTACCCTTCCTTCTCTATTCTCTTCAATATCTCTCCCGTGGGTAATTTCAAACAATTCACTTGCTGCACTTAACGACTTTCTAGAATAAACCCTTGGTTAAAAGTAATTTATGTTGTGATAAAGTTGTTGAAAAAATACTATTATGAAATTAACTGAATAGTATTAGCTAGTAGATTTTGATTTATACCAATTAATCACCTGTAATTGCTGAGTGTAAGGTAATGAATTTGTAATAGCAAACAACAGTGATACAATTACTTTGTTGGTGTCGGGCTTCCAAAACAGTTGTTCCAAACGATTTTACCCGTGAAATATGATAAGAAAAAGATTCGAACACCTCTGTTTGCAACTTCTTTCTACTGAACACTTTAACTTCGCTTTATTATCAGTAACCGAGCTATCTATAAGATGACACAACAAAGGTGTCCTGTGTCTGGCGCATATGTTAACGATAATGTAAACTATAGCTTGAGGTATCAGTAATATTAGCACAGGTGTAGGGTACCATTTTGATAGATCAGTAACAAAGTGACGTGACACCATCGAATGCCATAAACTACTTATGTTAATCATTACTATAAGTATAAAGCGGTGAATGGTATCCATTAGGCTTCAGTTGGACTGGCGGTGAGTTATAACGTGCAAAGGAATATCTTTGTCTTATCTCATTAATCTTTAACAATATCGAACATCCATAAGAGTTCTTAGAAAGTTACTGGCAGGTTCTCTCTGAAGTGTCAAATTTCCAACCATTCATTACAATCAGTCGGTTGTGGTTGTTTGGAAAAGATGAAGTGACAGATAAAACATCAAAAAAATCAAATTGACTCGCCGCCAGATCAATAGTTGCTTTCATTCTGAAATAGAATATTTTTATTGATAAATGCCAGAGTATTCCCAGAAGGATGAATGAATGTTTTAACTGCTTCATTCAATATCGCAGCCGACGTTCTGAACATCTTTTAATATGTGGCCTATTTCCGGAATGCACGTACAAGAATAAAAGTTAGTATTTCTGTTCGAGAAAGAAAAAAAACTCCAACATAAACATTTATTAGTTTTGAAATTAATTTACTTTTTTGTTTTGCTTTTATCATTTCGCAATCGGCCCCACGACACAGGTTTCCATTACTTCTTTATGTTCGTTTTTATTTCTACTCTCAAACTCTGATTTAAAGTGAAATATTTATTTTATCCAAAAAGTAACGAAATACTGACGTCAACAAACATATTAAATACAAAACAGAAAAAAAGTGTGTTTTTTAGTATTCAATCCTTACATATCGATTTCAATCTTAAATAGGAATTAACTCAGATTCAAATACATGTAACTTTGGAAGTTCAATAGGCAATAGAACTTACTTGTTCTTACTAGTAAAATCAATGTCGATTGCTGTAATGGAAATGTTTTGGTTCTGGCATCAATATACGATCTAAGAAACATTATAGAAAAAGCTGGAATCGGTTTCCACAAGTGCCATCTGTATAATGGTTAATAGCCCGCAACCATTGTGATATGCTGTTAATTTGCCCGGCAGATTTACTTATATTAACCGATCGGGTAAGACAAAGGTTTATCACTCAAACATTGGTCAGATGTCATCAGCTTGTCAACGACGCAAATATAATATTGTTTATCGTCAATTATTTTGACACTAATTGCCTCTATCAGTTACTGATCGCCAACTAGTTTCCAATATATGTATGCCGTGAAACTAATCGACTATTTGTTTCCCATTTGACACATTTTATCTGGTCAATAAACCTCAGTTTATTCAGTAATAACCTCGTTCAATTGCTGGCATTAAACAGTTTCACTCAATTCAGCCAAGGAAAAATGATTTGTTATCGCAGACTATTATCGAGTTCAGAATGTTTTTTTTTATTGTTTTTATATCTTTTATTTTTACTCTACATTTCTTTCACACACACGCGCGCACACACACACACACACACACACACACACACAGATAACACTTAGCACAAAACTTTTGTGGTGACTACAAGATTTGCATATAATGTTTATTGGTTTAGGCTCATAAATTCATGTTTCCTTCCTTTTCTCTCTCTCTCTCTCTCTCTCTCCTCTCTCTCTCTCTCTCTCTCTCTGTTTCTCCGTACTTACATAGGTACATATGTATGTGTGTGTGTGCTTGTATATGTGTGTATATATGTATATATATATATATGTGTGTATGTGTGTGTGAGAGAGAAAGAGAAAGAGAGAATCTGTGTGTAAGTGCGTGCGTGTGAGAGAGAAAGAATATCTGTGTGTGTATGTATATGCCTATATATATATATATGCTTATATATATATATATACATATATATACATATATATATATATATATATATATATATATATATATATATATATATATATATATATATATATATGTATATATATATTTATATATATATATGTATATATATATATACGCTCCAGTATGACCGCAGGGAAATGACTGAAACCAGTAAAAGAATATATATGAATACGTTTTTCTCTTGAAACTGCAAAAGCATCATAAAGCAGTTTTGTTTAGAATGAAGCATGTTACTCTACCTTCGGTATTCGAGTACTATTTGTTTCCACCTTGCTTTGCATTCATGTGCTTACTCGTATATATATGAGTATATGTGTGTGTGTGTGTGTGTGCGTGCGTGTGTGAGTGTGTGAGTGTGCGTGTGCGCGTGTGTGTGTGTGTGTGTGTACGTGTGTATGTGTGTGAGTGAGTGTGTGCGTGTGCTTGTGTGTCTTTGTACTTGTCCTCCACCTCTGTTTGACAACCAGTGATGATGTGTTTACGTCCTTGTAACCGCACAGTTCGGTAAATAGAAATCGATAGAATACGTATGAGGCTTTAAAAATAGATATACTGGAGATCGGTTCATGCGACCAAACTTCTTGAAGCGGTGCCCCAGCTTGGCCGTAGTCTCATGACTGAAACAAGTAAAAGATAAAAGATACACATATGCATACACTCATACATGTATGAAGGTGTGTGGCCAAGTGGTTAGGGTATTGCACTCACTATCGCTCGGTCAGGGGTTCGATTCCCAGGCCAGGCGGCGCGTTGTGTTCTTGTGTAAAATATTTCATTTCGACGATCTCTGACGAGTGGCACACTTATGCACCTGTACAGGTCACATCGATTTGATGGAGGGCGTGAGCCCATGTGCGGCACAAACATTTGATCTCTATAACCAAATCAGTTTTTGTGTGGCAGGTCGTTCAGTAAAAGCAGAATACTCATACGTCGTGTTGGACGGGATATTTCATCATACGTGTGTGCGTGTTCGTATGTGTGCGTGTGTGTGCGTGTGCGTGTGTATGTGTGTGTGTGTGTAACTACGCTTTTGCATAGATAAACTATACCAAATACCATTCACAACATATTGGCCAACTCGATGCCATAGCCGAAAAGAGTTAGCTGAGATGCCACACAGAATCACGTTGCTGGAACTCGTAGTCAAGAAGCGACTATCTTCTTAATATGATAACTATATGATAAATTAGATATGATAACCGTATCTTCTTAATGATACGCTTATCATGACTAATGCTATAAGGAAAAACTAAAAGATATCAACGATATAATATTGATTTGTGTCAAAGTTACTTACACTAAATCTATTGAGAAATTTGATACATTGTCCCAAAGAAATAGACTACCGACAGCAGGAAATATTGGGGAAAAAAGACACCAGCTGCACATATTTGTCTCGGGTTTCCTCTTCGAAAGTCCTCCTCTGTGAACCTTCCCTTGACGATCTTTTATTAAACGATATGTCATTCCATGGTTTTGCAAAATGTTACAAACGATATTATCAAAATCGTATAATAACAAACGAACTCTCTTCAAATGTCTTTCATATCATCCAATATCCTGCTCGAGGTGCTGTGTTTAGAAATAACTCATCATAAATCCATTCCGCAGCGAAATATCGATTCGTGGCTGCAACAGTTTCATTGGAATCGCTATTACCTTGGAGCAATGCAAGCATCTTGAACGTCGTGTTTATCCATTTTATAGAATATGCTTAGTATATTTATTATGGCTATCGATATATGGCATGTACCGATGCCTGCCATCACCTGACTCTTATGTAAAGATAGCCATAGCAGTATAAATAGGAACCAGGAATGGTTACAACTTACCATTATATGTCTCTATACAATTCATACATGTTTATGTTTGTAATAATTCTGAGCACAAATTTACCCTACTACAAAAATAATCAGTGCACATGTAATAAAGAAATAATTTACAGCGGCAAGGCTTGTCAGTCCGCCTCATGGAATAGGCTGGGACAACCAGTGCGGCGCACTTGCAGGTGACTCTCTCTACCCCGATACAGTCTGGGAGCCAAGAAGATCGGAGGCTTCTTCTGCCATAAGCCTAACCAGAAATCTGTCAGAGATATTTAGATATTTTTCCCTTCTCGACTTGACGAGCAGCAAAGCCTGGTCTGGCAGGTTGCCGATGAAGATGTCACATGACCACCACCACGGAACGGGAGAATTGCCATGTAGTCAGGCCTTTTCCCGTCCCATTGGTCTAGTCCAGCTGGTTCAAGCCGAGAAGTGAAGCCCCCAGGGTCATTGAAACCAGCATGGCGCGGAAGGTGACCAGCATTATGGTGATATAATAATGAGTGAAGGCCAAAAGGATCTACAAAAGTTGATGAAAGCCTGACCGAAGAGGAACAGATCAATGATAAGAATTACTGGAAAAAAGGACCCATCCCAACCGTACGATCGTAAACTGAATACCTTAACCACTAAGCCACGCCCCTCCACGAATAGTTTAGGGGCTCATTTCATCAGTTCCTACAGCGAAACATTACAGTGATTATAACTGAAGCAATGAAAATCATTTGGGTTTTCACATTTATAAACCTAATTTCTTTACTTTTGGAGTAGACATAGAACGTTAATACACCCTTGGGCAACAATTAAAAGGGTAAATTTTAATGTGCAGTCTCCTCCTCTGTGTGTGTGTATCAAGCTGCGTCCTAGTCGTTAGGGTGTTGCACTCAGGATCACAAGATTGTGGTTTCGATTCGCAGACGGGGTGATGCATTGTTTTCTTGAGCAAAACTCTCAATTTCACGTTGCTCCAGTTCACTCACCTTCTTGTATGCGACCAGACTGCGAAACTGTAAGTTATATATATATACAATTCAGGAAATTCTTCATTCCAGAAATTCTTCGTTCTTATTCATGGATTTCCAAAAAATACCATGTTCAAAATTATTTACTCCTTAGATTTCCTGAGTCCAATATCTTTTTTTTTAATAGTCAATAGCCTTTGCTTTGTTTTTTTATGACTGCTTCCTACAAGTTTCCTGTGGGATTGGCCCACTCTTTCTTGGCGAAATCCTCGAGCTGGGTCAGATTGGTCGATTTCCTTGTCGTCACTTTGGTCTTCAAGTCTTGCCACAAGTTCTCCGTCAGATTCAGGTCAGGACTCTGGCTTGACCATTCTAGGACATTGGCATCATTATCCTTGAACCATCTCTTCCCTACCTTGATAGTATGTCTCGGATCATTGTTCTGCTGATCCTTCCAGTTGTGGCCGAGTTGGAGCTTCTCAGCGGGTTCCTTCACGTTTTCATCAAGTTTCCTGAAATAATCCTTCTTTCTCATGATTGCTTGGACCTTGACAAGGTTCCCCCTCCTACTGGAAAAGAAGCATCCCCATAGCATTATGTTTCTACAACCATGTTTGTTGGTGGGCACAGTGTTCTTCTCCTCTCTTCCCCCAGACATATTTAGCATCCATGTGGCAAATTAACTCCAACTTCGTCTCATTAGACCACCAGATGGTTGACTAAACCCTGGGATCTTGTTTCAGATGACCTCTAGCAAATGCCAGGTAGGCCTCCAGATGTTTCTTCCTGGGCAACAGTGTCTTCCGAGGCCTGCGTCCAGGGAGACCTCCTCTGTGCAAGACTCGCTCAGTGGTGGGCCGTGACACCTTCGTCCCTGCCTAGTTAAGCGTTTCAATTAGGGCTTTGTTTGACCTCTCGGGGTTTGTTGACCTCTCGTCAGATTTTCCCGACAAGTTTGGGAGTCACCTTACGCTTCCTGCTACGCCCACTAAGGGTTTTAGGTGTTGAACCTCTTGTGCTTGTTGATTATGCTCTGGACGGTTGCCACAGGGACATCATACTGCTTTGAAATGGCTTTGTAACCCCTTCCTCACTGCGGACATGCACAAGACGTTGATGTAGGTCCTTACTGAGATCCTTCTTCACCATGATGATCAGAAACCGAGAATGACCCGAACAATTTTCTTCTTTTTATACTTCATTTATACTCTTCTGGAAATAACTATAGGACAAAGATTAGCATATTTACAGGAAGTGAATAATTCTGAACGTGTGCAAAAATGAACTTTAAGCCATATCTATTATTATGCAAATTAATTTTAGCCAACTCATATGTGGATTTTTGCATAGTAACAGAAGATACACAGGAAGAACCAACTTTATAGCTTTTACAAATGAAGAATCAACAAAAGAATGTTACTTTTTATGGAGTATAAACAATTTGAGGACGACTGTATATATATATATATGTGTGTGTGTGTATGTATATATATATATAATATATATATAATATATATATATATATAAATATATATATATATATATATATATATATATATATATATATATATATATATATATATATATATATATATATATACGACTTTATCTATAATAGCACGCCTCCAAAAACATTTGATCATATATAAATATTACCATGGCTCTTAAACATATAAAGTAAGCTTATGTAAAAAAAGACACAGGAAGTAAAAAGTATATTTGCGAATAGAAAACAGATATATAGAACGGCCTAGCAAGAATGTATATATAGTTGACTAAAAATTCTAAAGCGTGTCAAGCGACTAAAAATCTAAATAAAGTAAAATAAATATCAATCGACGAAAAAAATGTTCTTACTCCCCTCAAAAAAAAAGTAAGTAAAAAAAAAGTTCATTTCATAAAAACCATTGTAGGTTGAAGTCCAGGAGCAAAAGGAGTTCCACAAAATCAAGTTAAACACATCAATGGCCATTTCGGGAGTTCATTGCCGCGGTTCGATTGCGAGTTAAAGTGCATCACGGCAATGCCCCCCCACACACACACACACACACCTCATCTGGATGAATTGGAATCTCAACAAACATATATATATATGCATATATGTATATATATA